>NC_068413.1:11594863-11894863 GCF_023724105.1 Carassius gibelio | reverse complement strand
ATATATATATATATATATATATATATATATATATATATATATATATATATATATATATATATATATATATATATATATATGAAAACAATATCAATTATTTCTCAAAACATTATTAGGGGTGTTTGAGACATTTTTTTTCTTCTAAGTGCTTTTTGCAGCATTTGCTTCTGGCTGTTGTTAATTTATATTGTTTATTGAGGCCTATAATGTCTTAATTTGTAAAGGTTATTGATACTGTACATTGTAAGCTTCTTTATATATTTGTGCAATAGTGGGAGAGTGTATTTGATTTTGTTTCGGATGGTGAAGACATAGCGAATGAGATTTGTAGTTTTATTAATGCATTTAGGAATGCCACTTTATTCAGATGAGAATAATGGCATGTTTGGGACTAGACTTTGAGAAAATATTGTGATCTACAGCGTGACTGACATCAGAGGAGAGGTATTGGGAAAAGGTGTTTTTATTAAATGGCAGAAGACTATTGTCATTTGTGAGTGGTGCTCTCGTCTTGCTGTAGAGCAAATACCGTTCTGATGGTCAGGCTGGGCCTTGGTATTTATGAGTTGGATGAAGAATTAAATTTTATACAATTATAATGTAACATGTAAAAGTGTGTTTCAGGTTTTGATTGAGATTAAACTGTTTTATTTCACTTCACTGCAATAATAAATGCCACTGTGGGTAGAAATAGAGCTGTATACAAAAGACACTTGGATAAAAACTGTTCATGATGAATTTCTGGTTTTACATTATTTGAATTTCCTCTAAAGCTTCTTCATAGCACATCATTCTTGTTTTACAAGCGTCACTGCAGGTAAAAATGTAAGCAGTGTACTTTTCATATCATTTTTTTTTTTAATGGCAAAATAACTTTTATTTTATTCTGCAAATAAATTATTTTTCATAAAATCTCAGATTTGCGTCTATGGTTCTTTTTTACCTAAAAGTTTAAATAGTTAAAAAAAATGTACTCATCCTCAGCCCAACCAAGAAAAAGATGAGTTTATTTGTTCATAAGAACAAATTAAAAAAACAACAACAACATCAACAAATACATCACTTGCTCAGCAGTGGATCCTCTCAAGTGGATGGGTGCCGTCAAAATGAGAGACTAAACAGCTGTTAAAAATGTCTAAATTGTATCAATGTGTTATGATGTGTTTTGCAATGAACAAATTCATCATTACATTTTTTAAATTCAAACCATTACTTCAGGCTAAAATATGAGTCTTGTATCCATAATGTTGATTTTGTTTTCACGAAAAAGTGAATCAGGAGAGAAGTATGCACAGATAAAGCACCAATTACAACTGAAAACAGTTCTAAACAAAGATGTTACTGAACTGTGATGTGGAGGGGGAGGAACAGTCATTATGGATTATGGACTCATATTTTGGCCAAAAGCAACAGTAAAATGTGTTAATGATGGGTTTGTTGTTCACACACATCCAGCTTTTCACTTCACTAGATGTTAGCTGATGGACTGGAGACGTGTGGATTGCTGTGATGTTTTTATCAGCTGTTCGGACTCTCATTCTGACGGCACCCATTCACTGCAGAGGATCCACTGGTGAGCAAGTGATATAATGCTACATTTCTCCAAATCTTTTCATATGAAGAAACAAGCTCAAATACATCTTGGATTGCCTACAGGAGGGTGTGTACATTTTCAGCAAATCCTCAATTTTGGGTGAACTTTTGTTTAATGGAATAGAATTTAAGATATTTTATCAGTAGAGTTTTGTGCAGAATCTACTCTGAAATATGTTAATACTCACTAGGATTTTTTTTTCTTTCATAAAATTCTGTATTCACATCAAAATAAGAATAAGAGGATGTATTATAGTGTAGATGTAAATGGACCCAATTTGGTTATTTATAAAATCTAGGGCAAAATGGAGAGAAGATGACTATAAGCCATTCGACTGCTGGAGTGAGATTTTCACTCTATGGAAAAAGAGATTTCAATCAGAAAGGCCTTATTGCATTTGTGTTTGTCTGCTTCTGATAATATATTCCTTGCTTTACCTTCTCCTCTTGAGCTACACCCTGCAGTTCAACCAAGGAGTTATTAAAAGTATGGACACAAAAAGCTTCTTTTTTTTCATAGAACCTGAAGCTAGTCCTGAAATAAAGAAACTGCTTGGTCTATTGTGGCTATGAAGGTGAAAAGCACATTATTTCACCGTGGGCCTTTGAAATTGAACTCTGGAGCATCTCCAACATCAGAGGCTATACCGCTATCGGGTAAAAAGGCTTTCTTTTGATATCCTTCATAGACACACGCTCTTCACAACAAAAGGTCATATAGAAACCTGGCAACCTTAAAAGTTTTTTATTTATTTAACTGAATGGACGCCAAATGTCAGGCTGTTTGGAATCGACGGGAAGATTTCTGCAGGAGTATTGGAACTGAAATCCATCTGTTGGATTTATTATCTTCCATCAGTTTTTAACAGTGTCTCTTTAAGTGAGGTGACACATATACTGTGTGTTAATCTGCCCTGGTGTGTAAGAAGATTAAAGTCTTTATTTGATGTGGCTTAGATTCCCTTTTGCAGCCTTGACAAAGAACCGATTGAACTGGAAGGAGAGTATGATGAGAGACTTAAAGCAAAGATACCTATTAACTAATAGGGGAACAGATGCAATGTTTTATTTTTATTTATTTTTTTGTAGTTTGCAGCAATGTTGTTTTAGAATAATTGATATACTAGTATAGTTTTTTTTTAACTAGATTTTAACCTGTGTGTTGGTTTCAGTTTAGATTTTTATTAGTTTTTTTTATGTCTCATATGTTACATATATTTTTAATGCGGCAATAAGACATATTTCTGATGCGAAAACCAACAACAAAAGAGCAATATTCGCTAAATAATGTACCAAATATCCCTGAAAGATTCAAGAGGATATTTATAGCATGATGTCCTATTCATTAGCACCTGCTGAAGACACAAAACATCTGCCAACACTACAAAAGGTTTATTCTTGTTAAAAAATATGCTCCATGGAACACACTGTTGTCAAGACTGACATCTCAAATATGTTTTTGGTGCAGTACTGTTCAGTTCCCACTTTCATACATCTCAGAGGATCCAAATGCAGGAGGGATGGGGATATGAAGCATTTATGTTCTGCGGTGCAGGGTTATTTATCAGGGTTATTATTATCAGCAAATAGAGAGCTATTTAAACTGATGTGCAGCAATGAAACAGTTGAGAGAGCTAATTCAATTACCCACCATTTCACATACTTAAAGGAGTAGTACACCCCAAAAAATGATCATTTGCTGAAAATGTACTCACCCTCAGGCCATCCATGTAGATTTTGTTTCTTTATCGGAACAGATTTGGAGAAATAACATTACATCACTTGCTGCATTCACTCTGCAATGAATGGGTACCGTTAGTATAAGAGGCCATAAGAATTCCATACAACTTGTTGTGAAAAGCTGTGTGTTAAACCATAAACACTTAAACCATTGCTTCTTGCCAAAATATGAGTCCATAATCCATAATAATACTCCCTCCAATTAAAGGTTGTCATCTCACGTATGTTTTTTTTTTTTCACTTGTAAATGGTGCTTGATCCGTGCACATTTCTCCACTGATTCAGACAGCCTTTTCACTGAAAAAGCAATATTATGTAGAGAGAACTTGTATTTTAGCCAGATGTGGAATTTATTGTGATATTTTGATATATCTCTCATTTTGAGTTTGAAGTCATTCAGTCATTTTGATGGCACCCATTCACTGTAGAGTATCCATTGGTGAAATTTCTGATTAAGAAACAAATTCAACTACATCTTTTCAGCAAATGTACATTTTTTGGTGAACTATTCCTTTAACTGCTAGTACAGAAGCCTTTGTTGGTATATCACCTGTGAAACTGGAGGGCAACCTCTTAAAAATGAGGTGAAAAAAGTGTTTTTGTTTGGGAATTAAAAGCTTTTACAATATTTACAATGTTTCCCTGAAGACTTCATCTCTAACCATGGAGTGCATTAGTAGGGTTTGATCTGGCATGTGTTGTGTATGTGTTTCTCTGCACATTGCATCTGTTTCACTTTGTTTCACATAATAATCCATCACTGCTAGGGCTATCCCATCAAACTGTGCATAATTAATTTGAGGATTCGTAACAAGGCCTAATTTCTCAGGAGACTGAAGTGTTTGTGTGAAAATGCACAGGATATTTTATGTAAATAAGTCAATCCAAAGAGAGTCGGTGTTCTGCTGCAGTGCTTTAACTGAAAAAAGATGCTGAATTTATGGTTTTGTAAATTATCCTTCAGAACTACTGCTCAAGTTGTCCATAATAATCAAACAACTTAATCGTCTTCAGCTGAAGATAAACCCTGCTGTGTCACAAATATAAATCCAAAATATGCCTGACACTCTTCAAATGGCACTCATAATATTTGAGAGAGAAGCGGGAAGGAAGGATTGTCAGTTTGCTCTTTGTGTTGTGCATTTTTGATGTTCGGTTCAAAGTAGATGTTGAGAGCAGCTCAAATGCTCAAATACAGACTGAGTTTAGGGAATAAATAAGGAACTTGATGCTTTGTGATCATAACCAAGGGATATAAATATATCCTATTTATATATTATATATACCCCAGTTATATATATTTCGGTTTGATTATATATATATAATGTATTTTTTCAATGCAAGCAAAAGTAAACTACAATCTAGATCTAAAATAAATGTTGAATGCTCAGAATATTCTTTAATTTTAACTTTGTTTGTTTTCCATTAATGTTCTAGCAGTTATTTTGTAAGCATTACAATATATGATTGCATATTGTGCAATTGCAATTTCATATTCTTTCTTTTTTTTTCACGATACAGGAAAGTGATTTTTTTAGATGAAGACAATAGAAAAAGTGTCAGATATCCTCTTAAGCATTTCTCACTTATTCTTTGGACTGTTTCAACATAACATCTTACAATAAAATTAAATAGCAAAAGTATTTCCCTTCCCTGTGGCTGAGGGTTGAGCAGTGTGTGTGTGTGTGTGTGTGCGGAGGCAGGAAAAGATTATTTAAAAGCATTACAAAAACCCATTACTTGCCTTCATGAAATCCTTAGAAGCAGGTTGGAAATGGAGCATGGTCATTTTCCATTGGATAACTTGATATACACATTGCACACGCAGGGCTAAACTGGGTCCGGTGCAATGGCACACTGAGCTGATGGAAATATGGGCACTATTTTCTACCTTAATGTTGCAGCAGAAGAATTATATTGGCTCAAGGCATTCAAGAACTGCTGTGACTCACTGACATGAAATGTTGCTCATTTATTTGCAAGCAGCTCCGCTGACTCTCCGACAGCTTCAGTAGCCTGGTCCAAGTCCAAGATGAAAAAAGACCTACAAACTACTTGAAATACCCTTTAACACAGTCATTCTGAATTTGATTTACTTTTTCACTTATTTCACTTTACTATACTAGTATTGACATTACAAGGAGGGGTTTGCAGTTATACCATAGAACCATTTCGATTCCTGCGTACTGGATGCAGCACAATGCAGCAGGACAAATTCCCGACAGTAAACCGATGTCCCATTCTATTTCTGACCCAAATGGCCAATAAAAAAGAACCTTTAGGTATCATTTTCACTGACAGATAGTAGGCTTATTTAACGCTCACACATAAACAAAATGTTATTTAGAAGGTTTTCACAAGCCATCATGCATACAGACTCCCTAAAGCAATTGTGAGGACAAATTAAAAATATAGCAGAAAGATGACCCCCTTTTTCCTTTCCTTCCTCTTTTCTCCATGGACACCACCATTTCTAGGCCATCTCTTACAGCACGGAGCACACTCGTATCAGAATGATTCAAATAAGATTCCCTCTGATTCTTTTAGAAATTCACTATTGGTTTGTGGGCACAAAACAATGTTTTGTGGGCTCATTTGCCCATATATAAAAAAAAAATTGACAAAAAAAGGAAATTACAGATCTTATGCTGACGAAATATCAAGTAAAAGGCTTAGCCTAGTTCCCTCAAAAATGAAAATAAGCTTGTGTTTTACTCACCCTCGAAGCAGGTGTATACGACTTTATTCTTTCAGACGAATCCAGTCAGAGTTATATATAAAAAAATTCACAAGTCATCAAATAAAGCATGCACATGCTTAATAAAACATGTTGCACACGGCTCCGGTGGGTTAATAAAGGCCTTCTGTAGTGAATCCATTCGTTTTTTGTAAGAAAAATATTTGTTTATTTTTCTATAAAAATGTTTGTTATGGATGCGAAATCACAGAAAATGAAAAAGAACTTGGTCCAATTTATTTATTTTTCTTTTTTTTATGAAGGATGAAAGTTTTGGAGGCAGTGTGTAAATGTGATTGATACAACGTGAGGTCGTATTTATTTTTTAACATGCAAAAAATTCAGACAGGGATTTGTGGGAAGACAATTAGTTTAATGGCAATATGAACATTATGCATGAATTCATAAATGATCATGAACAATCAGTTAATAGGCTGGATGTACAGTATAGGACACTTTCAGTTTGCTAGCATTATGTGTATATTCTTCCATTTCTAAAAACAGGATTAGGTTCATCCTAAATATGCATGTGACAATGGTATGGCAGCAATGTATTATGATATTTGAATCATTAAAATATAATAAATGGACTAAAAATTCCAAAGTGTCCCACTATCAGTATTTTGTAATACAAAGTTACAGTTGCCTACATAAGTAGTGAGGGTGTTAGACCTGACAGGAAACTGTGATATAAACAGTTCATCTTTCACAGTGCGAGAATCTTCTTCATTTGTAGGTTTAGAAATGATATGCCAGGACTGTTTGAGTTTGTTCCTGAGCCTGGAAAATGGTAAAAACTGTCATAAACATTCTTCGTTAGTAACATTTTTGCCAGCTTTTTTCCAGTTATGCCTGCTGGGTGCACTCTTAAAAAGACAGCAAATTTTAATACCTCTTATAACATCTGGTGTTGTGAAACACTTGGTGAGTGATCATGATAACCAGTCAATCTTAGCTTAAAAAACAATTATGCTGCCTAATTGTATAGGCTTTAGGCAAATTAAAGTTTTACTACCTTTCAATGAAATCAGAGACGATCAGAATCAAAGATGAAAGGACTGTTGGCTCTGTGTGTGTGTGTGTGTGTGTGTGTAGTGGGGTTCAATTGACCAAATGTCCCTACAATGTATGCAAAACCCCATTAGCACACTGACATTGTGACCTCCAGTAATTAAATTTGTTTTCTGACCAGCTGTGACTGCAAGGCGATGAGCAAGAGTATACTAGCTAACACACTACACTTACTGTTTTTCCATATACTGTAAATATATGGCAACTTCCACAATATTTTTAATGTAAGAGCTGGGGCAGATATTTTTTAACTTTAATGTGCAATGTTTGTCAGCCACTTCCTGTCATTTTAGCTTCTAATGTGCAGTCAGATTTTCAAAATTTCACTGAAATTTCATTGGCAAAAAATAAAAAAAATAAATAAAATTTATAAAAATACAAAATATTGTCAATAGTAATGTATATAGCACAGCTCAAGCGGAAGTTTCTCTAAAACTAAGCAGCTTTCTGTTTTTGTGGCAAATCATTGTGATCAACTGAAACCTGCTGTGAAATCTGCATGAGAAATTTCTCACCCTCAAATTAAACTCAAACTGCAGACTATTATTTCTTATAATATAACTTTAATTTAGTTATTGTATTGTAATAATAAACAAACTGTGAAAAAAACGGTGTTACTGTTACTGCACTCTGATATTCTTCTAGTTATTTAGAAAGTGGCTAATGAATCGGAAGACTCGCACATTAACAGGAAACGGATCAAATGTTGCATTTAGTACTGCAGTTGCGTAGCTCCGCCCACACGAAAATCTAATTGAATATAATTAAGTCTCCTCGTGCATATTAAACATGATTTCACGATTGTGGAAGTTGGAAAATATTTCAAATCCCTTAAGTTTAACAAAGAAAATTATGAAAAGCATGCAGCCCTAAATAACAGCATGGAAGTCGGGAAAATAAAAGGACACACAAGAAAGCGCGCAGACGGGGGGAACTGTTCTGATTGGCTGTGATTTGTGATTGATCATGTCGCGTCTACAGCTGTTTCAGGTTGACTGTAGACAGACAAATTGCTTTTCGTTGTAACCCTGTCGCGTCGCACCTGGTTAGGACAAGGATTTAGAATTAGATGTCAGAAAATACCGTTAGTTCAATATAAGAAACTATAGAAGTCAATGGAAAGTCTTCACTGTAGAGAAACAAACGTCTGTGTCTTTGTCAAATAGAAACAAAGAGAGCAAGATGGAGAGAGGGAATCATATTTCATATTCAATTTCAAATCCACGCCTTCTGCCACTATATACCAATTTTAACTGAACGCATAACATTCATATGCGAGTTTATGCACCTTGCAGGCAAAGTTTCAAGGGAACTGCCACCCACCAGATCTCCGAGGAGTAACGGCAGGAGTAGAAGAGAAGAAAGCACGTTCACGTTTGCCTCATCTCTACACTACTTGAGTGGAAGAAGCTGATGGACGTGATGTTTAATGCAGACAACTGCTCGCTAACCTGCACGGCCGGTTAGAATGGTCCGGCTTTGTCGAGGAGACGGAGGAACAGCACATGCGTTGCCCTGCGTGAGGAAGAAGAACAGATTTCTATTGCGCTTATAGTTCAACGCATCTGTACAACCGCACATATCGCTCCAGTCATGTCTTTTGAATTCCGAATACTGATGTTTGGAATCGGGACAGCCCTGGTTATATTTGTGATTATAGCTGATATATCGGAAGTGGAGGAAGAAATCGCGTAAGTAAATTCGATTAACGTCCAATAAACAATACTGATGAATATATCGCATTCTTGTTTTGGTCTTTGTTTCAACGCACAGTTGCACTCTATTTATGACGTTTATGTTTAGGACATTGTCCTCCGTGCTTTGATTGTCTCAAGAGACTTTGTAGAAGCCCAAACAATGGACAGTCCATTTAGGACTAGCCTGAGCTTGTGTTTATACCATTACTGTTTGTGTATATACAAAAAAAAATGAAAAAATGAAAAAGAGCAGTGCATTTTATTTACTTGATTATTATTATTATTATTATTATTATTATTATTTATTTTTAAAAATCAATCTTAAATTGGAGCTGTGTTTTGAAAAATAACTGGTCTGCCGTACTCTAAGCTTTTCAGTTGCTGTCTAAAAAGCAACCGTATTCCAAAAAGCCAGCCTGACCACCCTACTGAGCTGATTTGTTGCTGTTCCAAGATGATTTACCAACTTAATAACCACCTTGGACCAGCTAATAACCATTTTGGAACCACAAATAACCAGCTTACACCAATTACAATGTTGTAAAACACAGACTACATCTTAAACAGTGTCTTCCAAGCAGGGTTGGTTTGGTCTTTCATCAAACAGGGTAATACTGGGTCTAAGTCAAAAGAGGGAGACAATGTGTTGTCCCAAGGACTATTGTTTGCAAAGCCATATCCTGTGGTTGTGGGTTCTTAAATTTGAGGGAATAGCTTGTTTGATATTACTTAGTTTGATGTCATTGATAGTTCTGTAGAATCTGGAGGGGTTATGTGAGATTTTAAAGCTTTTAAAGTTAATCTTTTATCCATTCACCGTTACTTTCCAGCAGAGTGATAATATTTTGGAACTGGTTTAGCTGAATATTGTTAATATAGTCTCAAACTATTAATGCTTGGCAGGTCTCCAAAACAAGTCCTTCAGACTTTGCTGAGTGTGAAACCCTGTATGAGAGTCATCAGATAAATGCGGCTGACCCTGGTGCTCTGTAACGGATGGTTGTTGGTTTGTGGGTTTTTGTTCTGCTCTTGAGTGTGCTCCGTTTGTGCCCATTCATGGCAAGTGAAAAGACAGTCTGATCTGTGGTTTGTGGCAGCTCGGGGATTACTGTTTGATTTGTGACTTTAAAGTTACAGCCTGGAGACAAAAATGAACGGCTTGCCTTTCCTCAGTTATAATTGAACCCTGTAGCAGAAATCCTCAGGCTTACATAATTTCAAAAATCTCTGGACATACACTTTAAAGCTCTTGAGCGAGAAGAATGTTTGTGTGTGGATGGATTAATTGCAAGAATAATTGCATGCGAAAACAACACTCAAACACAAGTGTATGCTGCCAAGATATGCATATAGGCCTAGTGCTTAATTTTTAAATGGATCATGCCTAGAGTTGCCACATTTGACATTTTATGCAAAGTATTTGGCTTGTTTCCGTAAACCGTGAGATTGTATTTCACATTCCTGCTGCACTGATTACTATTTATCCATTAAGCGTGGAAAGGGAATATTCCATCCCTCATATTTGCGAACCCAAAATATCCCAGAGACAAAATATAATTGTAAAATCCCAATTTGGAAATTTCACACCTCATTTACTAGCTGTCGGAAGGCATTAGATGATGCTTATGATCTATTTTTTGCTTAAGTTATTGGTGAGATTTATAATTTATTGCCATTTAGATTATAATTCCATATCATACAAAGGATCTAAGGGGTATATCTCAGAGCAGTTATAAGCGCTTTGAAGCAACACCACTGTTAAATCTGCATTTGAAGCTGCTCCCCAGAATTTTAAGAGATCTGTGCTCTGTCTGCTTAATAATGCTCGTAGCCATGACTTTGAGGGGGACATGAAGAACATTACAAAGAGTGGTAGACAAAATAGGACTGATTTTCTCAAGGAGACAATGCTATCCTGTCCTAACTGTTTTGAAGGGGGGCACCCCGCAGGAAGAGGTGGTTTGAACGGCATGATGTCCGTTACCTATTATCCTTGCCATTATTTTCTGAATGGAATAGTTCACCAAAAAAAGAAAATTTGCTAACCCACAGGCCACCCAATGTGTGTATGAATTAGTTTCTTTATCAAAGCCGATTTGGAGAAATTTGCCAATACAATACCTTCTACCAATGGATCCTCTGCAGTGAATGGGTGCCGTCTGAATAAGAGTCTAAAAGCTGATGAAAACCACATTAATCCACAAGACACCAGTCCATCGGTTATCCTGTGATGTGAAAAGTTGCATGTTTAGAATGAACAAATTCAACGCATGGTGAGCAAGTGATGCAACGCTAAATTCATCCAAATCTGTTCTACATCTTGAATGGCCTGAGGGTAATTCCTCTAGGCTTTAGTGCAAATTCTGACACTTTATTTTTATGAAATGATTAATCCGTAATAACCATAACCTTGTGTTTGTACCATTAAAATATTCTAAAAGGTTTAGAAGTGGGAGCGCCTTCTATTAAGACCTAAATAAACATCATCATAATTCAATTTCATATATTTTTCCAGTCCAGGGTCTAATTGCCTTTATCTCAATTATCTACTCCGAGAGCATTATTAATGGTTCTATTGCTGGATAATGATGATGAATATTTGATGCCTTCTGCTCTTAGGAACATTGAGGATTCACAGAAGTTTCACTTAAAAAGCTTCGGCCTTCAGTCCTGCAGGTTTGTAATCTGATTTGTTATATCATTTATGATTTATGGTGTTTTCATGAGATCATTCCAATGATGCTTACAAAACACACATTTAAGTCCGTTTCTCAGTGTTATAGACCTTTTTAGACTCATTAAACATAGCTGCCAGTATTTTTTTGAGGTGACAGATGTTGTTATTTGTAGCTGTGTCTAACAGTGATGTTTGGCAGACATGCACATAAACCTGATCTTTTTCCTCCATCAGAAATTCAGTCCTGAATGCTGTTCCTACTTCACTAGTCGCCTATAGAAAGAGCAAAGTCTCTGCTTCTCCAATTCCACTGCCAGGCATAAAGAGCAAAACCAGCAATTCATCCTCACCAGAATGGACTTTCAACAGAACCTTGTCTAACCTCATCAGGTACGGCTTGAATTTATTCAGATGCACTGTATGGCATTTCTAAAGAATATGGTGCCCTGTTAATACTTTGTTTTCGAATCCCTTAGCATTCATAAAGTGTGTTGCTGTTTTTCATTCTGCTTTCAGGAAAAACATTTTGAGGTTCCTGGATGCTGAGAGGGACATCTCAATTCTTAAGAGCACCTTTAAACCCGGCGATGTAATTCATTATATATTTGACCGGCAGAGCACCACAAACATCTCAGAGAACCTGTACAACCTTTTGCCGACTGTGTCTCCCATGAAGAACCGGCATTACAAGCAATGTGCCATCGTAGGGAACTCTGGGATACTGCTGAATAGCAGCTGTGGCAGAGAGATCGATTCACATGACTTTGTCATCAGGTAAGCAACTTTTCTTCTGTTTTGTGTCGTAGCATTCAACAGTTTGTGCTGTTGATGTAAACTTAGCCAGCTCTCATCCTGAATCAAACAATAAATCCACCTAAACTAGCTGTAAAGAACAATGTACCAGAACTAATACGATATATAAAATACTCACTCCTTTGATACCAGATTCATTTAAGTGATAACTGTGTTTGTGCCTATTATGCAATTGCCACTCTTTCTCATAAATCGGTCTTTATTTCTTGTAACTGTGACTTGATATCTCACAGTGACTTTTTTTTATTGTCACAATTACCTTTTTTTTCCTTTTTTTTTTTTTACTCTGAGGTGGAAATGTGTTATGAATAACAGGCAGAAAAAAATCTCAGATTCAGAGGTTTCAAGTTCAACATGAGTAGTATTAATACCTCAGAGCGGCGAGGCTGATGTTCATTTATTTTGAAGTGAATTAAAACCTGTTCTGTGATGTGTGTATCTTTGCAGCTGTAGATTCACATGCTCTGTGTTCAACTTACTTTAAAGAAATTGGTTGGATTTCAAAAACATTACGATCTGTATGCGACACAATGCACTTTTGAAATCGCTGTCAGTACTACATCCAGGCTTGACTCATACTGTCGGAAGGCTTCCAGAAGGGTGATACATACTGCAATTAGTGACCAGCTGAGCCAGTATGACATTTGTATAAGTCATACTAAGCTACAGCCCAGGAAACATAATTAGGCTGTCTTCTAAAAGTGACTACAGTTCACTTGCCTGTAAAGTGCTTTGCCTAACAGCCGAAAGCTGTTTTCTTGAGAAAAAAGAAAAAAAAAAATTATTTTAGTGCGCTTCATGTAATATACTAGTGTGATACTGTGAGATTTCCAGTCCTAAATGAGTCTTCATCAGCCCAGCTGTGCTCTTAGGACATTAATGTCATTCAGCCCCAGTCCAGGGACATACAGAGCCTCGAAGATTAAGTAATGGAAGAACTTAAATCCCTCCTGTGTGTTTGGCATGGCTTTTCTGCTGGGCAAGGACAAGACTGTGTGGGAGTGTGACCGTGACAGCTAAGCCTCGGCAGTCGGCAAGAAGCCAGTGTTGAAAGGTTTTCCAGGTATTGTGGCAAGATGATAATGCCAACACTGTGCTCAGTATTTGCTTTAAAGTCACCTCTGTGTGTCTTTTATAAAAAAAAGTTAAATTATGGGATGAGCTTTAAAAACACTTGCTTAGTCTGTAGGAGTATTCTGTATGTGAGAAGATAGTGCCTACTGAGATAGTATGTTAAAAGCTTATTTCAGTTCATATTCATGGTGTCCCAAAATAGCACAGTTAAGTATACTTAGATAATCTTAAAATGATTTTAAGTACTAAAGGATTACTTTTAACTGAAAATTTTAACTGAAAAACGGAAATTTTTAACTGTTTTAACATTTATTTTTAAAAGATGAAGCTTGCTATTATGGAAATGGGCCTTACATTTCCGACGAGTGCTCACGGTGTTCGGCCAATCACAATGCATTGGGTCAGCTGGCCAGTCAGAGCAGACTTGTCGGCAGGAGGGACTTTGTAGAAAACAATGCGTTTGAGAGAGGTGGGGCATAGAAGACCTACAATAATGTAAAGTATTTGACGATACTGTTTTTAGAACATTAAAGCATGTCAACATATATTCTGTTACATCAAATACACAAAATAATGAAAAAGAAAACAGAACGGTCTGACTTTATCTTTGTAAAATGATGCTTCATAAAATATCTGCCTGAAACAAAAACTACAGAGGGTCTAAAGGAACGCAAATTCACTCATTGACAGCAGGTGGCGCTTATGGAACAGCAGCAATATAGCGTTTCTTTGGTTACTGCTGTAAATAAAACACTGCTGCGCTTATAAACACTGCTTTATAAGAAAGTAACCTCTTTCTGACCTCTTTTAACTTCATGTTTATAGACTCAGGAATGATGTATTTTTCTTTATCATTGGTCCAGAAACTCCCATAAAAAAATTTACATATGAAGGGAGTGACAGACTTACTTTCAAAGGTCTGTTCCATTAAATTGGATGTGTTATTACTCAAGCAGTGAGCAGTACCTTTAGTTGTATAATTTTTTCACATAGATTTTGTAAAGTCTTCATTAAAGCATTATAAGCAAAACACATTATAGACTAAAGGTCTGGGGTGACTCAAAATATTACAAACTTGTCTTTGAAGCAAAAAAAAAATCATATAAGGTATAAAAGACTGTTTGCTTAACAGGTTTAATAAGGGAAATAACTACAATCCT
Organism: Carassius gibelio; assembly: GCF_023724105.1. Taxonomy (NCBI): domain Eukaryota; kingdom Metazoa; phylum Chordata; class Actinopteri; order Cypriniformes; family Cyprinidae; genus Carassius; species Carassius gibelio. The sequence continues at coordinate 11,880,301 of NC_068413.1, read as the reverse complement.
GTGAATCATTATGAATGAGTCAAATAAAAAAAGGTTAAATAAAATAATTGGATTAAATATGTTGTGACCATCAAATCACAAGAATTATGATTAACTAAAAGAATAAAGGTGAAGTGCAAAAAAGAGCACCTACAGCACAGGTCTTTTAAAAAAAAATTACTTATTTGAAAAGCCCCCTAAGGACTGGTAAAATGAAAGGTATTTTTTACTTCCAGAATCCAAGCTGTTGCACTCTATAGAGAAATAACATTAAAAGAAGACCATTTCGTCAGTGCTATCGCACTCCTTTTGGCAACTGCGTAAATGCAACACTTATTTGAAGGATCTGCATTGACACATTTGTGTAGAGTATGTTATGGGTGTAAAGTAGTCTCTTTGAAGCAGCCATGCAGAGTGAAATAAACTTCAGATATATTTATAGTTGATCACTTGTTACCAGAAAACTAAGGCTTGATCATATGTCACATTTACATATACAATAAAGAAACTAACTTGAGATCATTTTAAGTAGTGCTATGAAACGATTAATCCCGATTTATGTAATGTGTGTATTGTGTACATTTATTGTGTATATATAAATACAGATATATTTCGTAAATATTGATATGTACATATTTATATAATTCATGTTATATATAAATATTTTTTTATATAAACAACTTATTTTTCTTAAATATATACATGCATGTGTGTGCATTTATACATAAATATACACAGTATACCCACATATATTATGTAAACACAAAGTTTTATTTTGGATGTGATTAATCATTTGACAGCACTAATATTAGGACTTAACAATATGAATATATGTGTTTCCAAGGTGTAACCTGGCTCCAGTGGAGGAGTATGCGACTGATGTGGGCCTGCGCACCAGTCTGGTGACTATGAATCCTTCTGTGGTGCAGCGTGCTTTTCAGGACCTGAACAGTGAGGAGTGGGTACAGCGCTTCGTCCACAGGCTGCAGAGCCTCAGCGGGAGTGTGCTGTGGATCCCTGCCTTCATGGCTAAAGGAGGAGAGGAGCGAGTGGAGTGGGCCATCCGCCTAATTCTTCTGCATACCGTGAACGTCCGCACCGCCTTCCCCTCCCTGCGTCTGCTCCATGCTGTCAGAGGGTACGTGTCTGTGCATTTAAGCCTACTCAACACTCATGCTCGCTGAAGCAGGTGTATCATGCCTCTCGCTATTTATAGTTCGAGCATCAATACATTCACATCCTACTCTGCGACCACAGTGTGGGGCTGTTCCTGTAAGTGGACCGAGGCGCAAGTGCATACCATCATTTCTATATCTGTATTTTTTTCAAAAGGTCTTTGTAAGTTCTCTCAATAAATTCAAGCCCCTCCAGGCTCAATTGTAGTCGGCTGTCTTTAAATAGCACGCAACCTTTGCCTCTTTCATTGACCTCTGCATATTTTAAGTCTGCTATTCAGCCCTCCCTTGGAGCAGAGTGGCTGGAGCCCGCCATCCTCACAATGCACCTAGCCGAGAATGTTTTTTCTTCGATCCATCTGTGTAACATGGGTTGCTGGGGCCAGGATAAAGGTCATGCAAGAGACAGCTGTTCAGTGAATGGTGTATTGAGGAAAATATGCCATTACAATATGTTGCAGTTGATCAAATGATTAAAAAGTAGTACTCTTTTAAAAATAATATTTGCATACACTACAATGAAGAAAACTTTTCGAGAACCTCAGGAATTGCTAGTTAATTTCTCAAACGGTTACAAAGAAACCGAATTAAACATGGAATTTTGAAGTAGAAAAACATATTTTCTTGTCTAATGTACTTTAGGATTTTTTTTTTTTTTTTTTTTTTTTTTTTTTTATACACAACTTCGAAAAAATACAGTTACCAGTTAGGTCTGGATCAGTGCCTGCTATAATTTACAGCATTAGCAGAAAGAATATTTCATTGATACAATACTGTTTCTAAATATATAGAGAGAGAAACTTAACAGTTTCCACAAAAATATTGAGCAGCACAGCTGTTTTCAAGGTTGATAATCATGAGAAATCTGTCTTGAGCAAATCAGCATATTAGAAAGATTTCTAGACAATCATGTGACACTGACAGCTGGAGAAATGGTTGATGGTAATTTAGCTTTGCCATTACAGGAATAAATTACAAATTTAAATATTATGAATATTTAAATATTTTTAAATCCCAAATTAATCAGAAAGCAGAATTCTGTACTCCAACCTGAAGTACAAAGACCAGAGGTAGCTTTAAGTTATGCGACCCTCTTTATCTGAAACTCCTTTCCTCAAAGCCCCCCTTTTTCGCCAACCGTTCTGAATGAATGACACCTCACAGATACACAGAGAGAGCCCCACTGTGAGGGTGATTCAGGGGTGAGGGGACTGGAGAGGGTTCAGTGCCTCTTTATGGACATTGTTCAATTGTCTGATCTTCTCCTTTTAAACCTGGAAGAGCGGCACAGCCGTCAGGTTTGGCAGTTTAGAGTTTAGCATGAGAATATTTTAAAAATGGGATTTAGCCTAAATTCAGCAGCTGAGTTCAGACTCCTTTTTTAGTAACTTTAGCTGTTAGCACACTTAGGATTTGGATTGGCACTTCACCTTATACACCTACTGTCCAGGTTTTGGGTGAGTTTCCTTTCTTTTTTTTTCTTTTTTTTTTGAGAGGAATCACTATTTTTATTCTGTAAAGACACAATCAATTCATAAAGTGACAAGGAAAGACATTTCTAATGTGACAACAGTTTTTAATTTAAAGTTAATGTTGTTTTTTTAACTCTTTTGAATCATAACAATTCATTAAAAAAGAAAAAAAACAAGGAACAGTTTCCACAAAACTCTTACGAATAAAAAGTTCAATATAAAGAATAGGAACAAAGGTTTTTAGAGCCCCAACTTAGCATATTAGTATGATTTCTGACGTACCATGTGACTAATGGCTGCTGAACATTCAATCTTTCTGAAGACTTTATTAAAGGCATAGTTTATTAATTACTCACCCTCATGTCGTTCCAAATCTGTAAGACTTTGTTCACCTTTGGAACATGTTCAAGGCCAGAAAGGTTGTAAGGACATCATTAAAAGTCCATGTGACATCAGTGGTTAAGCTGTAATTTTATAATAGAATACTTTTAGTGCTCAAAGAAAACAAAAAACATGACACTCTTCTGAACACACGAAGACAAAGAATTGTTGAATGGAGTCATATTTCTTTTTTTTTTTCTTTTTTTTTTTTTTGGCAAAAAAAGTATTCCCATAGCTTCATAAAACTGTTGAACTGGTGATGTCACATGGACTATTTTAATGATGTCCTTAATACCTTTCTGGGCCTTGAACGTGTTAATGTCTATGCAGGGTTAGATATTTCTCAGATTTCTTTAAAAATATCTTAATTTGTGTTCCAAAGATGAATGGTCTTACATGTTTCAAATGACATGAGGGTGAGTAATTAATGACAGTTTTCCTTTTGAGTGAACTATCCCTTCAATGTAATTGATCTACAAATAGAAAACGGCATAGTATAATAATAATAGTAAGAAAGCATGCACTCGGTCTTATGTTTGTAATCATTCATTTTCTTTCAGATACTGGTTGACCAATCAGGTCCAGATCAAAAGACCCACCACGGGACTCCTGATGTACACCATGGCCACACGCTTTTGTGATGAGATCCACTTGTACGGCTTCTGGCCTTTCGCCCATGATCCTGACGGCAAACCGGTCAAGTACCACTACTACGACACGCTAACTTACCACTACACATCCAGTGCCAGTCCACACACCATGCCTTTGGAATTTCGAACTTTAAGTGCTCTTCACAGACAGGGGGCGCTGCGGCTGCACACGGGACCCTGTAAACTTCCAACATGAGCGTTTGCAGCCTCGTTCCAAATGGTTTCATACACTGGACCGCAGACATTGATTACCTGAATACTTCAGGTACATTTCTGACCAAATGTGAGAATGCAATATGAACGGGGGATATTGTTTCTTTCTTTTAAAGTGTTCAACCTTAAGAAGGTTTTAAATCTCTAATATTCTTTTTAATATATATTTAAAAGTCCCTTGCCATTGTTTTATCCCATGTTTTTAAACATGAAAAATAACTTCTTTTTATTTCTTTTTTTAAATATTTTATGCCATATTTGGCCACAAGGTGGAAGCATATGAGAGAATAAAATGAGAGGCTCTTTTTGTCTTTAGCCTTTAAGCTTTTTGGGACAATTTGTGTGTGTATATATATAAAAAAAAACAGTCTAAATTAAGAATGTCATTTATTTGTTGCCTTTTCAGTCTACATGTCTGTTGAGCCCGGAGACAGCATGACTGAATGTAGGACTGTTGTCAGTTTTTACATTTAACATGATACGGTTTAGACATTTTAAATGGTTTAAAAGGGTTTTATCACTACGTTGCTACATGCGTTCTTCTAGACGATGTTTTGGACGATAATTTAGTGCCTCGAGTAGGAGATGGTGTTATGCTGCATCATGTGACACTTGATCAAGTTGCCTTAGAAAGACAAAGTGAGTAGTGTTGTGACTTTTAGCAGGTGTTAAAACTTTAGCATTAATGTGCAGTAATACTTGTGGAACATGTGAACTGCAGCTGTCTGAACACTCTGGTGTTTGCACAGCGAGGCAGCTATCAGAGCGGGTGCAGTCCCACGCTGAGATACTGTAGCCGAATCCAGTACACACCCAGCTGTTCACACACTCCTGTGTGCTCAAGGATGGTCGACCGTGAAGGGATGCTCAGTGTGTACACTTTGGAATTTGTTAAAGCCACATAGTAGCGGCGTCTCTGTATCTAAGGGGTTTTTGGGGGGAGTTTTGGACTTCTTTTGTATGTGACACATATTACATGTTTAAGTGAATGTATTTGTGATAACTTATAAGTAAAGAAAATACTGCTGTACTCATCTGTCCAGTGTGATAAAAGGGTCAGTGACATAACACAATGGTTTTTTTTTTCAGTTTATTCATGCATAAACTGTAAAAAAAATATTTCAAGCTGTTTCAGCTAATTATTATTTAGTAACTATTTTCACAAATTTTACATTCAGTCCATTTCTGACTTCGAAGAGTTATCTGAATTGTTAGTTTTTAGTTGGCTCAACCTTTACTGAAGCTAAAATGTTTTCATTGGTCAAACATTTAGAAAACTACAGCAAATGATGTCATTTAAAATTTAACCATTTACTCCATGTGTTTTATATGTTACCTCAAATAAGATTTATTATTTGGGCATCATAGGAAATTGCTTGGGAACAAGTTGTTTAATAACAATCTCCATTTATAACATTTCTCATAAAGACTAAACATACGGTTTAAAAGTTTGGAGTAAGATTTAAAAAAAAAAAAATCTGAACGTTTCTTATGCCAATGCTGCATTTAAAAAAAAAATACAATAAAAGTAATAATGTAAAATATTACCATTTGAATTGTTCTAGTTTAATATAAAATAACAATTTAGGATTTTAAAAAAATAGAAATATCAACAGAAATGTATATTTTTGCAAATGTAAGATTTTACTTTCACTTTTGGTCAAATTCATGCATTTGTTATTTTTATTATGGATATTTATTTAAAAAAAAAAAAAAAAAAAAAAAGGAATGGTAGTGTACATTGAAATGTATATTTTTGGGGGCCATAAAGTAAAAATATAAGAGCAATGCAGGAATAAATAAATAAAAAATTGCTTCACAAAAGAACTTAATTGCTTATTCATATTTTTAAAACTTCACATTTATAAAAAGTAATGTGGTGTGACATCAAAAAAATATATTAAAAAATAAAACGCAAATTTAATCACAGAAAAACCTCTGCAGACCTTTATCAAGGTCAACAAGTATCAGATTAATTTAATTCCGATTTTCATTTGGAATTGAACAAATTTATTTGATATTTTTTTTACAACAATGCAAGTTTATTTGACATTGTAAAATGTGATGCGGCTCCCCCAAAAAGTCAAATGTATTGTAAAAACCCATGATATTTGTAAGCAATACTTTTTCCCTTTATAAAATATTTGAATGTCTTTAAATAATTTCGAAGTGGACATGGTAATCAAGGAACAATATAACTTTTTTTATTTAACGGTTACATCACATGTCATGACCCTAGACATAAATTAATTTAGCATTTAACTTCTTGAAAATACACAGAAAAAAAACATTTTTAAAGGGTCATTTTATTTTGGAAAACAGATACACACACACAAAAATTAAAATAGCTGAGGGACAAATTTCATTACATTTGCTTTGAGGTCTAATAAAAGGATGTTTTCCTAGAAGTTGTTTGCTGGAGGTTTTCTGGAGGCAGTTAATCAGAATTAGTGAAATGTTGGGATAGTTTTCTGCATAAACACCAGTCCAGCGAGGAGCTTCTCATGTGTTTCGAACCATGTGATCTGTCGTGTTTTTGACATGGAGCATTCGCCGCACTACATGTTGCTCTTATTATGTCTCCAGTTAAGTTAAAAATAGATAATTGTCTCACCGCAGACGTCAGCAGGCCATCCGACATAATGAACGCATTTATCCGTAAAAGCACCCCTGTGTTTTGAAAAAAACAGAAACGGTCTGTAACCAATATGAGTAAACTTAATTACATCGCAACTGACTGCAGGTCACAGCTTGGAGGACGTTCGGAAGAGATGTCCACGTTTCCTGCTTTCAGGATGTGTTAATGATTACCACAGTGTCTGGTGTTTGAAGAGAAAGGGGGGATCCTTTTGTTTCTGTTTTTACTGAATGACCTGTGTGGTTAGGGACCCTATTAACTTTACACCCAAAATAGCCCAGATGTTTGGGGGCATGAGAGCTTCTTTGTCTTCATTGTATGGTAAAACTGTAACAGGCTGTGTAAAATTCTTTAGATCTAAATGCATATTTTAAATTAGATGCTGGATCTCTGAGCTTAAAAAGTCATGCTGTTATACTTTAAAGGAATAGTTCACCCCCCCCCCACTCCCCCGACCCAATAGCTGCTCATGTTTCCTCTGTCGTGAATGGGTGCCGTTATAGATTGAGAGTCCACACAGTGGATAAAAACATCTCAATAATCCACAAGCAATTTGTATTTTGTCCACAAGCGGTGGCTTAAAGTTATAAAAACTTAATGATGAATTTGTTTTTTTTACAAACACAGCTTTTCGTTTCACAAGATTTGAATTAAGGAAACTGAAGTCATGTGGATTATTCTGATGTTTTTATCAGCTGTTGGAACTCTTATTCTGACGGCACCCATTCACTGCAGAGGATCCATAGGTGTACAACTGATGTAAACTGATTAATAAACAGACGTATCTACATCTTAGATGGCCTTTTTTGCAGCAATTTTTCATTTGTACACTCTTAAAAATAAAAGTGCCATAGAAGAACCTTTTTGTGTAAATGTTTCTTTTCACTAAAAGATTATTTGTGGAGAAAGAAGGTTCTTCGGATTATAAAAAAGGTAAGAAAGAGAGAACCTTTGACTTAATGGTTCTTTGTGGAACCAAAAATAGTTTTTCTTTGGCATCGCTGTGTAGAAATCTTTAAGCACCTTTATTTTTAAGAGTGTAGGTGAACAGTTCCTTTAATTAAGTATTATAGAGTTTAAATAAAAAGGAAAACAGATGCTACAAAAGGGATCCAGTCTGGGAAAAAAGTAAATCGTTTATGATTTATGAGCCACACAGCATTTTAGCCACCTATATTTTCAGAAAAGTATGTGGCGTGATGTCTTGTCAGGCAAATTTCTGGAAATATGGCGTTTTAAAGCCTTGTGGGTGACCAACGCGTGAGGAGTAGCTGTAGACAATGACTCAGCTCAGCCAAAGTTTGTTTTAAGATTTTATCACAGGAAAAAACTTTTTTAAAAGCCTTTCATGTCAGGCAAAAAGAGTATTTACAATATTCTATGTGGTGCTTCACAACTTATTTTAGAGGGGAACAGCCACAAAGGATGGAAAGACTTGGTGGCTCGTTTAACACCAAAATTCCACATAAAGCCAGATTTGTGTCGTGTGGAGCAAAACGTGTCCGCATTCTGCAAGTAATGAAGTGGCATGCATCCATGCGATTAAGTGAAACATACTCTCTCAGTAAAACTCTCCACACACACACACACAGCATGTGTTAGAACTCAATGTAATAATTAAAAAACTAAGAGGGCTATTAATATGGATACATTCTAGGTGAACACTTCAAAGGTGCAAAGCTATCACTGTGGCATCTTTCCTTATTTACCTCCAAATTATACATATTAGTTCTTTAAAACTACATGTAATTACCTTTTGACAGTACCACCTCAATGACAGTTTTTAACTTTTTCTGAGTGCGCACCAATAAAGGAACACCAATTTTGAAACTCGTCTTTTGCATGTATTTGTCTTTTTTTTTTTTTTTGTTGAGTTAGCCAAAATTATTCTGTGCAGCTAAAGCTTGTGAAGCCAGACAATTGAAAAAACTGTTATTCCGTTCTTGAGCTGTTGCAAGTTATTGATTAACACGTTTGTGGCAGATCTGCCAACTTGCATTCTAGCTCAAACCAGGTTTCAAACAACGCATTTGACACACCTTGTTTGAATAATTCTGATGCATTGACATTTGTATTGATTTCATTTAGAAAGTATTTTTATTAATGAAGAAACCCCCCCAAAAAGTACATTTATGATTTGGTACTCTTCAGAAACAATAATCTACAATTAGCACAGATTTTTTTTTTTTTTTTTTTTTAGTCCAGTGTTAAGACTAGCAACCATGTTGAGACAAAAGCAGAAAAAAGTTTAAGCATGTATTTTAAGACATGTTCAATTATCACAAAATGCCAAAGGAAGAAGAAAAAAAAAACACCCCAGACAAGACAATGCAGAAAAAACATTTCATGTTAACAGTGCAGTTTTACAGCCGTCAGCAATCGCTCGCATTAAATACTTGTAACTTCCCATTCCTCTCCATTCAGATTTGTATGAAAAACCTTAGGAAGTTGGAAACATTTCGAGTAGAACAGAAGGAGAGAGAATCACATACTTCAGTTTCTAGTCAGACAATAATTACATCATAAACAATTTAGAATTCCATAAACATTCTTATTGGCCCTCAGATGTTGAACATAAGTCCTTCACATTAACATCTAGCAGGAGCACCGAGAAGTTTGAAGGAAAAGTCACATATTACAATATATCACTGTAGCTAGAAGATATTCTTTCAATGCTGCTCTAAACCTGGGAAATATAATTGAATATTTCTGATATGACAGCTATATATGCATTTAAACCCTTCATGATGTGTGGCACTGCAGTTTTCCACTGTAAAACCCACTAAACTAAAAAAGGAGGTGTGCATATGCGATGCAATAAAAAACAACCCCCAACGTCAGAGAGCAGCAATACGGCAACAATATTCTCCAGACTCCACACACATCCTCTCTCACGCATACATTCAACCCTTATACAGTAAATATGCACAATTAGTGGTTAGTAGATTAATAGTTCTCAAAATATAGGGAGGTTTGAAACATATTACTCTTATTAAATCAAAATATGCCTTTTTCTGTCTAAAAAATAAACTATTTCAGAGGAATAATTTGCACACAGTATTTACAGACAATAGTATATATATATATAATAAAGACAGTTTCAGTATTGGAACATACAAATCCATTAAACATCGTCAGATTCAGGGGAAAAAATAATAATAATCTCTGTCCATCACAAATATATCTATATTCATTTCGTTTGAAACGTTGAGCTGATTCAAGCACAGCTAAATCACTTAAAGTAAGCTATGTGTAGACTTTTTGAATCGATAATTTGAATAATTGTCTGGAATTATATTGATTACATTTCAAAGATATGACTCAAAATAGCTTTAGTGTGATATACTCTAACAGAAATCTTCAAGCTGCCTGATACATTCAAGGCCAACTGTTGAATATATTATATTGAATTACCTGGAATGCTTTTGGAGCAAAAGAAAAAAACATGAAATGTCGTGCAATAATTAAAGCAATAATTAATTTTTGGAGGATTAACTTTAGCGTCTCCCTTTTTTGGAGCAAAAGAACTCCTACTCTTTGATTAACTTTATGTGCTTTCTACAGAAAAGCTTCCATAAAACATCAGGTTTCATGCTGGTTTGGAATGTCAAAACATATTAATACATAAACAAAACATTGCTTCTACTGAAGATTCAAGCCGAGCACAGTTCCTGTATAGATGTGTTCACACAGAGGTATCCAGGGGGGGTAAAAGAGATCTTCAACAATGACTCGGAGCGCAGAATGGAATTCACCTATGAAAAAGCAAAAAATTTAAATGAGAGGGATAAGAAAACTAACAAAAATATCACGTTTCTAGTTGTCAAACGGGTTTGCCACACTATCAAACAGCTGCATTGCCAATAAAAGCTGATAAACAGGGAGCCATGCCCAGCAAAAAGGAAGCAGTTTCTCAGTCAAAGAACAATTGGACGGAAGGGAGAAGTCAAGTCTTGACGCTCACTAGCCCTCCAAATAACACAACTATTTCCATTGTGACCTGTGAGGTCACACTAAGAACATTCATATAGTCAGTAAACAACTACTGAGTATTAAAACACTGCTCTTTAAGATTATAATAATGCACCTTGTAAGATATTTGTCCAGCAACACAAAAAACAGGAAACATTAACAACTTAAGTCTGTATAAAAAGCAAACATTTCCGTCAGAAAGGTAGCACATAAACACTCTTCTTCAGCAAAATGTTCAAATACGCATTAAGTGCTTGGGGAGGCATTTTCCATTAGCTAATACTTTATTCTAATGAGATGAAAGTCCTTAGACATTTCAGTCTTTGTTCGATTTTTTTAGCACCACTTCCTTGTCCCTCGGCGTCGCTGCTCTGTTTACTGAAACATATTTCAAATGTGGTGTTAACTGCAGAAAAAAATATGTAGCTGCACTGCACTACACTACATTTATTGCCGAACATCTGGGAAGAAACGGAATCTTGTTTTCCTGTGAAGATTGACGGTATTTAACAGGCAGACTTGGAAACAAATCAAATATGATTCAGACCCACATGCCACTAGTTTAGACATTAGTCCCCCTCCCTTCAACTTGTTTTTTAAAATATCCATTTTAAAAAGCATCGGAACGTTAATACACAAGATCTTATGCAATGTTGTAAGCAAATGTTGTGGTGCTCACCTGTACTTGATATCGAACAGGGTCGAGTCGTCTTCTTCGTCATTTTCTTCATTTAAAGGAGCCATCTCCACACGCTCGGCAGGAGTTGTGATGATGTCATACTTTCGTGTTTTTCTGATCTTCTTTGCCGATCTAATCAAACCAGGGATGGAGAGAACAGGTGAGTAAAGTTACGAACTGTATGTTCAATGTATGAGAGTTTTCTTTTTAGTCAAGTAGTGATGGGAACATCAGATTTCAATTCCTTTGCTATTAATGAGCATTTTAGTAATTTTGAGAAAAAAAAAAAAAAAGGTCACTCACTTCCCTTCACAGTCTGTTGCCATATTAGATAATTTTAGAACTAATATAACAAATCATAAATAATACAATTCTTTAAAAGGTTGTCTATAGTGACAGACTTTTCATATAGGCTACTTTCTAGATATGACAAATGCAATCCAATAAATTATTCTGCTTTTATATATAATGTCATTTATTTATTTTTATGAAACACCACTTCCACAAAACTCATAATGTATTCAATTACATATCCTGTTGACAAATCAGTCACCAAGTTTCGTTTTAAGCACCACAATAACAAAACACAAACTCGTTCATTAAGTGTTTTGAATCACTAAAAAGAACCGGTTCATAAGAGTCACTATTCGTTTGTTCAGAAACCGGACTGTTCGTGCTATGTATGTTTTTACTGTACACAGTGCTGGAAACACTGTCAGAGTATTTTCGTTTCGTTCGCATCCGTTAACGGTACCGAAAGTCAAAAAATATTTGGACTGGTTCCTAGATAAAGATTCTGAGTCGGTTCTCGGGTTCCTACCGTAGACTGTATAAAAACAGGTTCCTAGAGGCGAACCATATGCTTCCAAAGCCGTTAGAGGATTAGATCAGGGATAACGTGTCAACGTTAACAGAGAATCTAGAATGTTCCGAAATAAACGAATTCTATATTTGACGAACTGCGACACTAAACAACAGAGACATTTAGCTACCAATGAGTCGAAAATTACGCCATTTTCAATTATGAGCAAGGTGGCATTTTCTTGGAAACAACAATAACAGAATATCTGCACAAGCACTCAGACCAACACAATAATAAACCATTTAAATATAGGACAAATTATATGTTACCTGCATATTTTTATGACAAGGCACGTGATTAGCAAGACTGTTAATACGCAGATGGAAATCGAAATGCTTTTGATGGTAGGAAGATCCCTTAAAATAGTGGAAATACGCGATCCCACCGCTGACTCGGTTTCATTATGTGATGAATTTTCTTCTTGAGGGGGTAATGTTGAGTTGAGCGGCGTCGCTGAGGATGGACGCGTATGTGGCTCTCCGTTCACCTCATGCGCAATCACAACCAGAGCAATAGCCAAAGTATATAGCCACATATTGTTTCCCTGTTTAAACTGCTTGCTTAATGTCTTGTATATTGTACAGAGTCCGTAACAGAGAAGGTCGGCGTTCTGTAACTCAAAACGTGAACAACAGCTGGCTGGCGAATGGTGCTGGGAAATGATGCTCTGACATCTCCAATATTCCACGGTTCCTCCAGTCGGTCGTCAAACGGGTCCTGTATCTCGCGAACTATCTGTCTTCTACCTCGAGTGCTCGGTTTCAATCGATGGTCTGCACTCACACGCAGCTCGGCCCGTTATCCAGGATGTTTTCTTGGGAATGCGAGGCGGCAGGAGGAAATGTGGGTTATCCACACCCGGAAGAGCTCCGGGAGGGTCCAAGCCGACGAGGAACCAATGCGCATCAGCGTGTGGCACAGACGTGGTGTCATGGAAGAAGGGCGCATGTTGATAGTTGTGGTGTTGAATTATTGCACTGTTCCTCGAGAGTAGCCTGTAAGACAGATTTACAGCTGACATTTTAATAATTCATTGGAATATGTATATGTGTCGTCATTTTATTATAAATTATATACATATTGCAAATCTATCTATCTATCTATCTATCTATCTATCTATCTATCTATCTATCTATCTATCTGTCTGTCTTTCTGTCTGTCTAGCTAACAGCTATTCATCCACCCACCCATCCATCCATCCATCCATCCATCCATCCATCCATCCATCCATCCATCCATCCATCCATCCATCCATCTAGGAATAACTCACCTTTAAAAGGGAGCCAAGGATAAGATACAAGTGGGTTATGTTTTGTTTTTTTTAAATCATTATTTCAGCCAATTTGAGTAGCTTATGCAAGGAATACAGCTTATTAAAAGAATAGCGAAAAAATATACGCTATGTAGACTTTACAAAGCAGCTTTTGTTGAAGAATTATTCATTAAAGTACTGTTTAACCGCAACAGAAAACCTTAAATCCTTATCTTATCAGAGAAAATCTCTGTTTCTAAAATAAGAGTGCATTAAATGTACCCTGCAGCACAAAAACAGCCTGCTTAATTTGAGAGAGAGAAAGAGAGAGTAGAAAATGGTCATGAAAAAAATAATGAGACGGTTTATATTGAAAAAAAAAACATTATATGTTAATAAGTGCATGATTTGACCCCTTAAGGTTATAAGTAAAGGAAATTGGTTATTCTTGGATTCAGCTTGGGCTTTCCTGTGTTCCATACTTGAACAATTAATAACAGATGAGTCTTAGTTCATATAGCCTACTGAATCAAAATCATATAATATGATACTATATTAAATCCATAATTTGCATTAAAATCAAACTCATATGAGTGTTTTTTATATTAGTAATAATAATAATAATAATAATAATACTTTTAAAACAACAAAAAAAGTTTGATCATAAGCAGACACACATTCCTTGGTGTGTCACACTTCTAAATACATCATTAGTTTTGTAACCGAGGTTGTGATTTTTTGGATGTGCTGTTGAATTATACTCAAAGTTAAACACTTCTAAAACAAAGAAAAAGTCAAGTAAATTAAGTGCATAGTTTATATTAGCCACATGATGGCGCACTGCACAAATACAATCAGTGGAAACATTTTTTTTTTTTTTCATGTTTTAGTTTGGATCCCAAACCAAAAATGTACTGGACAATGGTTGAGAATATGTTGACGCATATGTTATGTATATGTTAATGTCACTGTTGTTGAGGATTGTATAATCTTTGAATAATATCAGTTTTAAATGCAAGATATTTAAAAGTATACTTGCAATAGTTCCACTTTAGCTACTCCAAATATTCCAAGATACTTTGTACATTTCCTACCGTAAACATACCAAAACTTAATTTTTAATTAGTAATATGCACTGCTAAGAATTCATTAAGTATTGTGATTTTTCTGCACCCTCAGATTCCAGATTTTCAAATAGTTGTTTCTTGGCCAAATATTGTCCAATCCTAATAATCCATACATCAATGGAAATCTTATTTATTCCAAAAATTTCGGAAAAGTTACACTTAAGACAGTGGTCCAGGCTAACGTATGTGTCTGTGTCTGTGTGTGTGTGTGTGTGTGTGTGTGTGTGTGTGTGTGTACATGAGCACAGATTTAACATTTATAAGTCAACTCTCAAGCATACATTAAGTCGGAAGAACTGCAACTTTCTCTGTAGATCCACAGATTAAAAATATATTCATAAAGCCACAAGAGGGCTCCTAGATATCTGTGCAGCCTATTTTTCAGACCAGCCCATATTTTATTTAACACTTTGTTTTATTCAGTACTACACTAGCATGTGCATCCAAATTTGTGTGCTGATAATAGGGGCCATAATATCACATTATCATTATCATTTTTTAGAAAAGTACAGACATAATAGAATATTGGCTTCGATGCCACATTCTATTTATGTTTGGCTAATTTATATATAATTCTAGTCCTGGTTGTACACAAATAATCAATCGAGTTCAGCTCGGGGCCTCTGCCTGCCATGAACCGTCCACCCGGTGCATTTTCAAGTGCCTACACAGTCTATGGTGCCTACGTGGCATGACTTTAGAGAAGAAGGGGGAGGGGAATGATCCAGTTACAGTTGCTTAGTGACCAAATGCGATATGCAGACTAGCTGTTGGAGAAGATAGAAATGAGCCCTTGACAGAACTAAGCTTCTGCTACTGTAGGCTAAACATCAGCTACTTGTTCATAAATGAAAGGTTATACATTTTAAAACAACTTAATATGTTATTCATACTGCAATAGCATTAATCCAATGTGTCATATTTGGGCTGTTGTTGCAACCTGCACATGAAACCTGTTTTTTTCTTGGTGACTGTTGCATTGATAATGTAATTTATATTAAATGTAACTATAATATAAATTAATATAAAATTAATGTTAAAATAAAATAATATAAAATTCCAAAATAATAAAATCTACTGTTTACACTATTTAGATAAAGAATTAAAGACTGGTTTTATTTTTTATTTTATTAAAGACGTCATAAAAGTAACACAAATTCAGATTGACTCATTTTCGCTTAATTAGCCTATAGGTTTAATGAATAGTGAAGATGTATGAAATGTACAACTCATGGAATTACTGAATATTAACACTTCATATTAAATAAAAAATAACAACGCTATGGCACTCTGGGCCTTCTGGGACAAATTTCAGTCTTTGCAAATCCCTTATTAACAAAGAGACTACAGGCAAATTCAACATAGTACAGAATAGGCCACAGACTTTTTATTTGAAGACACAAAATTAGATCAATTAACCTCAAAACTTGTTTTGACTGACTTTTACAAATGTTAGCATTCAGATGAAACTACAAATTAAGAAGAGCACAGAAAGCACATTGTTTTATACAAATCACATTGTGATGAGATTAGGTTGGGAGTTTCATACATAGTAAAATATGGTCTGTATTTATCATCATTATAAGAGACTAAAACGACAACATAACACTGTAGGCCAAACACAAATTTTGAAGCTGCTGGTTTTTTTTTCCTTTATTACAGGTCTCACATTCTTGTGTTAGAAAAAAAAAGAAAGAGAGAATAAAAATGAATCTTTAAAAATCATTTATTAATAAGGGTCTGCGATATAACGATTTTTGATCGTGGGCGATAAAAATGTCTCCACAATCTGGTTTTGAAGAAATATTGTAGTATGGTGCTACAGCGCACATTCTATAAGCTGTAGTTCTGGCGCCTCTTTCTCAAGATACTGCACAACAACATGCATTCACATCAGTGTTAACTCAGCACAGAACACTGCATTAATTGCAATCATAAAATTACAGGTGCATCTCAATAAATTAGAATGCCATGGAAAAGTTCATTTCAGTAATTCCACTCAAATTGTGAAACATTGTGTATTAAATAAATTCAATGCTCACAGACTGAAGTAGTTTAAGTTCTTTGGTTCTTTTAATTGCTCAAATTTAACAAAAATTCACTTTCAACAAATTAGAATATGGTGACATGCCAATCAGCAAATCAACTCAAAACACCTGCAAAGGTTTCCTGAGCCATCAAAATGGCCTCTCAATTTGTTTCACTAGGCTACACAATCATGGGGAATACAGCTGATCTGACAGTTGTCCAGAAGACAATCATTGACACCCTTCACAAGGAGGGTAAGCCACAAACATGTATTGCCAAATACATGGCTGTTCACAGAGTGCTGTATCCAAGCATGTTAACAGAGAGTTGAGTGGAAGGAAAAAGTTTGGAAGAAAAAGATGCACAACCAACCGAGAGAACAGCAGCTTTATGAGGATTGTCAAGCAAAATTGATTCAAGAATTTGAGTGAACTTCACAAGGAATGGACTGAGGCTGGGGTCAAGGCTTCAAGAGCCACCACACACAGACATTTCATGGAATTTGCTGGACCACAGACAACGTCAGAGGCGTCGTACCTGGGCTAAGTTGAAGAAGAACTGGACTGTTGCCCAGTGGTCCAAAGTCCTCTTTTCAGACGAGAGCAAGTTTTGTATTTCATTTGGAAACCAAGGTCCTAGAGTCTGGAGGAAAGGTGGAGAAGCTCATAGCCCAAGTTGCTTGAAGACCAGTGTTAAGTGTCCACAGTCTGTGATGATTTGGAGTGCAATGTCATCTGCTGGTGTTGGTCCATTGTGTTTTTTGAAAACCATAGTCTCTGCACCCGTTTAACCAAGACATTTTGGAAGACTTCATTCTTCTTCTGCTGACCAAATTTTTAAAGATGCTGATTTCATTTTCCAGCAGGATTTGGCACCTGCCCACACTGCCAAAAGCACCAAAGGTTGGTTAAATGACCATGGTGTTGGTGTGCTTGACTGGCCAGCAAACTCACCAGACCTGAACCCCATAGAGGATCTATGGGCTATTGTCAAGAGGAAAATGAGAAACAAGAGACCAAACAATGCAAATGAGCTGAAGGCCACTGTCAAAGAAACCTGTGCTTCCACACCACCTCAGCAGTCCCACAAACTGAACACCTCCATGCCAAGCTGAATTGAGGCAGTAATTAAAGCAAAGGAGCCCCTGCCAAGTATTGAGTACATGTACAATAAATTAACATACTTTCCAGAAGGCCAACAATTCACTAAACATGTTTCACTACACAAGTTTCAGGGTTTGAGTTGAATTACTGAAATAAATGAACTTTTCCACAACATTACAACTAATTTATTGAGATGTACCTGGACCTTATTTGCATGTGCTTTAAAGCTTCTCCAGTTAAATGTTTCTCTGAGCATGTACCTGAAGCACGCACACTAAAATGTCTTTTAAACAGCACCTGATTACTGGACTAAGTTATCTTTTGAGCTAATACTGTCAAAGCACACAAGGTTTACTTATAGACTCAGTTGGTTATGTCTAAAATGAAAGTAAACAGTTGAGAGAAAAATGGATGCATTCAGCTCTTAAAGGGACAGTACTGAACATGCTGCCGACTGGCATTAACCCTTTAATGCGTACGATCACACCGGTGTGATCAGTCTTGACTGTTTCCTGAAGCGTACGATCACATCAGTGTGATTAGAACTTTCAGTGCGTCACAATATCAACTGCTGAGTTTAAATCCGCTTTCGCCCTTTGGCTGACGCAGAGCCAGATCAGACGTGCTGGGCGCAAAATATTCACATGCACAAATATTCAGGGTTTTAAAACATATAATGCTTATTTTAGGTTTCTGATATTTAAATACACATAAGTACTAGCAAAAACATACATTTACATACATTGTAAAATACGCTGATGTATATGGAAACGGCAATAATGTTCCTTACAAATATACAGGTGCTGGTCATATAATTAGAATATCATCAAAAAGTTTATTTCATTAATCCTATTCAAAAAGTGAAACTTGTATCTTATATTCATTCATTACACACAGACGGATATATTTCAAATGTTTATTTCTTTTAATTTTGATGATTATATCTGACAACTAAGGAAAATCCCAAATTCAGTATCTCAGAAAACTTGAATATTACTTAAGACCAATACAAAGAAAGGATTTTTAGAAATCTTGGCCAACTGAATAGTATGAACATGAAAAGTATGAGCATGTACAGCACTCAATAAATGGTTGGGGGTCCTTTTGCCTGAATTACTGCAGCAATGCGGCAGGGCATGGAGTCGATCAGTCTGTGGCACTGCTCAGGTGTTATGAGAGCCCAGGTTGCTCTGATAGTGGCCTTCGGGTCTTCTGCATCGTTGGGTTTGGCATATCGCATCTTCCTCTTCACAATACTCATAGATTTTCTATGGGGTTAAGGTCAGGCGAGTTTGCTGGCCAATTAAAAACAGAGATACCATTAGGGGTGCTCCGATCCCGATCGGCCGATGGTTAATGCGCATCTCGTCAGTAAAGCCTGTTCTCTAATCAGCTGTAAATTCCCTCAGGTGTGATATTTCACATAGAGCAGCTGTTACCTCACAGAGCCGTTGTTAGAAGATGCGCAAATAAACCCTGAAAATGAACGTGGATTTGCGCAGCTTCTCAGTTAACAATGGCTCTGGGAAGTAACAGCTGCTCTATGTGAAATTACACACCTGATGGAATTTACAGCTGATTAGAGAACCGGCTTTACTGACGAGATGCGCATAATGACCGGCCGATCGTGATCGGAGCACCCCTAGATACCATGGTCCTAAAACCAAGTACTAGTAGCTTTGGTACTGTGTGCAGGTGCCAAGTTCTGTTGGAAAATGAAATCTTCATCTCCATAAAGTTGGTCAGCAGCAGGAAGCAAGAAGGGCTCTAAAACTTCCTGGTATATGGCTGCGTTTACCTTGGACCTCAGAAAACACAGTGGACCAACACCAGCAGATGACATGGCACCCCAAACCATCACTGACTGTGGAAACTTTACACTGGACCTCAAGCAACGTGGATTGTGTGCCTCTCCTGTCTTCCTTCAGACTCTGGAACCCTGATTTCCAAAGGAAATGCAAAATTTACTTTCATCAGAGAACATAGCTTTGGACCACTCAGCAGCAGTCCAGTCCTTTTTGAAGCGAGACGCTTCTGATGCTGTCTGTTGTTCAAGAGTGGCTTGACACAAGGAATGCGACAGCTGTAACCCATGTCTTGCATACGTCTGTGCGTAGTGGTTCTTGAAGCACTGACTCCAGCTGCAGTCCATTCTTTGTGAATCTCCCCCAGATTTTTGAATGGGTTTTGTTTCACAATCCTCTCCAGGGTGCGGTTATTTCTATTGCATGTACACTTTTTTTCTACCACATCTTTTCCTTCCCTTCAGCTCTCTATTTATGTGCTTGGACACAGAGCTCTATGAACAGCCAGCCTCTTTTGCAATGACCTTTTGTGTCTTGCCCTCCTTGTGCAAGGTGTCAATGGTCGTCTTTTGGATAACTGTGAAGTCAGCAGTCTTCCCCATGATTGTGTAGCCTACAGAATTAGACTGAGAGACCATTTAAAGGCCTTTTTCAAGTGTTTTGAGTTAATTAGCAGATTAGAGTGTGGCACCAGGAAAAACTTAAGTAAAAGCGGTCCATGTGTCATACAGATCTATTTTGGCTGTGTTGTGTCACATGACAAGCAGGACGCTTCGCCATGGAAACAATAAGGCGGTACATTATAAAATAACAATCATCTAAAAAAAAAAACTCATGCCTGGGGGCTCAGCTAGAATATTTTAAACTCACGTCAGAAGCACCAGATTGTCGTAGCAAAGTCAGAATTAATTAAGTTCACGAAACGGTCGTCTAGAAATGCTTTGCTGTTCTGTTGTAAGTAATCTTAAAGATTCCTAAATGCATCTACTTTCGGAAGGCCAAGTAAAGAGCTTTTGCTTTCGCCTTAACACACAGCATCTCTCTGACACGGCTGCTTCAGCACTAACTGCGGTTTCTGAAACCATGCCTTTTTTCTTTGCGTGAACCTTTGGGCGGCATTACACAAATATTTCCACATAATGACATAGACATGTGGGGCCATGTTTGAATGAGCCGTTTTAGGGGGTGTGGCAGAGTCTTAACTTTGATAAATAATATTTCTTTGGTTTTAAGACTTTAGTCTTTGCAACTTTATAGATCTTCTTTATGCACCAAGGTCTTCTAACACTCCAAAGAGAAAAGAAAATTTTTAATCGTATCATATGACCCATTTAAAGAGAGAGTTCACTCTAAAATTTAATTTCTGTCATTTTTTACTCGCATGTTATCCCAAACCTGTAGCTATTACTTTCTTTCTTGTGCTGAACACAAAAGAAGATATTTTGAAGAATGTTGGTAACCAAACAGTAGCTGGTCCACATTGGCTTTGATAGTAGAAAAAAAAATACTATGGAAATCACTGTGGACTAGCAACTGTTTGGTTTTCCACATTCTTCAAAACAACTTTTGAATGCATAAATGATGGTATTACAATAAAACACTATGACAGAATTGACCGACAGATGACAGAATTTTTATTTTTGGGTGAAATATTGCTTTAATGTTAATGAAACAACAAAACACTAAGAGAAAAATCATATTCAATTTCTTGAATTCTCCTGCTAAATACAGTTGTACCTAAAAATAAAATGCTTTATGTTTTATTTGTATATTATTCATATATTATGGGTATTTGTAATGTATCTTTGTTCTTATTTTTTAATTACAAAGATAAAATAATGACAAAGATTTTTATCTTCACCCATTTAGCCTAAAATCCGTCATTATTTACCAAAGGCTATGTCTTTATAATAAGGAAATTAGTTTGGCTGCTCAGACAGCTTACATATTAATTTATGTTAAAACCAACATGACAGAGAATCGTGATAAAATCGTTGTAATATTTCTGAAAAAAAAAAAGAAAGAAAATCGTGATATTATACTTTTTGCCATATCTCCCACCACTTCTTTTGAGGTCTGTGTTATTTCTCTTCTCTTCAAGTAGCTAACCTAATGTTAACGACAAATGCATAAATCAAATTTGGATTGGTGTAAATCAAAAACAAATCAGAAAACATGGTACCAAAAATGCAAATTCTCTTTTTGGTTTTAGAACTAGACTCGGGAGCTCTTTTTCTTTTGTGTTGTTATATAAATGTCAAAGCTGGTAAATGGTACGGTAAGTGGTTGTTTGGTAACGCTTTGTTGTTGTATCGTCGGCATTTGTGGTTAAATTAAAGTGTTGTCAAAAAGTACTTTTTTTTTTTACAGTCACTGAAATCAAAACGCTAGTAACAGATACAAGCATGGGTGCTGCGTTTCTTCTACCCAGAATGCTGCAGTGAGAGGAAGTGGTCTCTGCTTACGCTGAAGCTCAGGGCTGTCCACCCGATCAGTATAACAGCGCAGGCACAGGACGAGGAGCGCAGACGGGAGAGAACAGACGGCGGAGATGGGGAAGATGGCGATGCGGGGAGCTCTGTGCGACAAGACCTCATTAAAACGAAGAATATTAACGACGAGAAGGGCGTCGACCCGTTCAGACGAAAGAGCAGATCACAACGGTGTGAATATGGTAAGATTTCATTATAGATTCTAACTTCTTGACGTGTTTGAGCGAGTGCTACAGACGCACCAATATGGTGGAAAAGGAGAGGGTTCGACGAGGTGTTGTAAAATGGCCATGATGGGGCCATTGCCAAGTACTGAAAAATTGATTTCCTTCGATTTAATCGACGATTTTATGGCAAAAACAACGCGAAAATGTTAGGAAAACAGTGTATGGATATGTTGCAGGAAAACTGTGAAGATTTCAACTGGCGGCAACGAAGAGAAACAAGGATTTAACTGTCTACGCATTTAAAATTCGCTTTGTCCTTGGGAGGACATAATGTCCTTGTAACACTGAAAGCGGAAAAAAATATATTAAATTGAAACATTGTTGTAATAATGCAATTTTGGACGTGCCATTCCCATTATCAACATTTTGAGTGTATTTTGTTGATTTCAAATGTTTTTTTTGAATAAACAGATTTATTAAACATTTTAATGCATTTGTTGTGTGTTAATTACTGAAAAATATTTTCTTTTTTTCTTGATGTACATTGTTTTGAACTTCTTTAGAGAACATTGTGAATATGTCAACTTACCATAGGATTTAGCACGTGAATTTAGACGTTTTACTTAAAATAAAGATGCTTTTGTTATCTGCATTAAATGCATTTGTTAAACATTTGCTCAATTTACGGTTCTTTTCTACTTGGTAATGAACTCAAATAGAGGTATCCACTTGTATTTCTTGTATTTTGAAAAACCTTTATACTGTATTTTTCAACGTTAAATAACAGGGTGTTGGCTTTTAACCCATTGTGGGTTAAATATATATCTCTATATTAAATGTACAAACTTATTTCTTAATTTCAGTTTTTCCTTTTTGGTCAGAGATTTATGTGAAGTACATTTGTTCATGATTAGTTTTGTTTTAAAGTATTAAATGCCTTAAAATTGCGCAAAAATGATTGCTAAGTGTATAAAGTCAGATTTAAATCTGGAATTTCTTTTTCCCTCTGGTTGATGCCACAATATCATAGAAAAATAACATAGAGAGTAATATGTTCTTTAGTTTGTCTTTATTTAAAGTGCAAAATGTTAACTTTGAAGTATTATGTGATCTTTGCTAAATATGTATATAGTATCAACTGTTCACTGTTATTCAGAAAACAAAGGTTGCTACAAATGTTGCATGTAAGAATAAATAAAAACAAAACATGAGCCCTCAGTGATGTTTCTGTATCAAAGAGGTTTCTGATATATGTATATTCTTTGTACAAGGTGTATTTTCATGTTATGTACATGAAGTAGTTCCATTTAATTGTTGCCTTGCTAGTTGCCATTAACTAAAGAAATTGGATTTCATGTAGACAAACCATATGATTGAAGTATTTCTTTTGAACATTTTGACGCTGAAGTGAGCTTTACTATGTAAAGGAGACAATAAAACACTAATAGTCTATATTTTTGTGTGTACAGGAATCAGAACAACTGGATGACAGATGATGGTGTTTCGTTCAGTCTCATATCATGTAAATGTAAGTGTTGATAACGTAATGTTGAATAATGTAATGTTAAAAAAAAACTGTAATTTGTACATTTTAAGCAATATTATGCCTTTTATTTACTTTATCACTGACTACCACTAGGTTGTGCTCTAATTTTTTTGTAAATTTGTTTTAACGAAGAATCTTTTTGTTAAAGGTTTCTGATCTGCCATACGTCAAAGAAAGACGAGGAAAATTATTTTCGCTGTAAGTATTGCACCTTAAAGAAACATTGTAGAAGGATAAATTATTTATTTTTTATTGAACGTCATACAGTTTATATTTTAGCTACTTTATAGTTATGAGGTATATTTATTAATGCCTTTGAAAAAGCTTCAAATTTGCTTCAGTTTGACTTTACAGTAATTTTTACATCAAGCAAATTGACAATAATGCTTTTATTCTATATGCAGTCAGCTGCAATAAATTCTAAACTCTATAGCTTTCAAGATAAAAAAAAAATTGTTTGTTATGGTAGCTATGTCATCTGTTGATATAACAGCAACATTCTTAATGGTGCTAACATTTTAACTTGCATCCATCTTTAGCGATTAAAATGCAGACAGAAAAAAAAATATTAACAAGAATATACTGAAGGCAACATTATTGCACAATGTTGTTTGGGAATAGTGTGGAAAAATGTATTGTCACATTACATAATATACTGAATGGTATAATTTCCTTTACATTGCAAAATTAATAGCTGGAACATTGCGGCTTTTACTATTCGAATTAATTTAAACTGTCTAAATTATTCAATTACAATAATTTATTTATATTTCACTCCTGAGAACACATCAGCATCCCTAATGTGAACAGCTTTAATGCAGCAAACACAAATAAAGGACATGTGACCTTGCAACAGATTTTATATTTACAATAAAAAATAATCGTCACTCCAGTTAAATTTTGGGTTGTTGTTGTTTTACTTGAAAACCTATTATTATTTTAAATTTGCCAGCATACATTAAGCTCATTGCATTTTTTGAGAACTTTACAATATCTTTTAGTTCTGACTTCAGTTTATGAAGCTTGCAACCAGAAACTGCACCAGTTGTCAGTACATGGATTCCCTGGAAATCGAACCTTCAATCATAATTAGTGCAAGGATCTACTGTTTGAGCTTGCAGTAATAGCACTGCAATTCCTGCTCAAACTGTGGTTTCTAATAGCAAGGTAGCCACTTCATTGCAGCCAGGTTAATGGAGTCTAATTAGTGATACCTTTTATTTATGATTTCCAAAGCAAGCAGTATCATCTAGGTGGACGCTACACCCTGGGTACCAATAAAAGCGCAATATAAATGTAAAAAAAGTATTATTATTACTGTAATTATTGCTCACTTTTTAAGTATTCAATTTCAGTGAGTAATTCACCGTGCACTGTTTGTGCTCCTAATGAGAAAAAGGAGTGTTGTGGTATTTTCTAAATGATCAGACACATGAATTTCATCTGACAAGTTTTGAACATCTCTTGCACTTTAAAAATTCTAAATATATAGGGATCGCAGTATTTTGGGCATGGAACCTTGTGACCTGTTTACTGGGCGCTTGTAATCAAGTCACTGCCAACTGCATAGTAATACTCCAACAACCAATCAAAACATCCGAACATCACGGCAGCGACTTTTGTATTAAGAAGCATCATTCACATTTTCAACCGATAATTTGATAACATTTAGTGGTATTTGGGATATAAATAGGCTTTTCTACTACTGAACCGATAACTTCTTGAATTAATCATTGGGCAGTGTGACTAACTCAGCTGAAAGTATTATGTTTTATACTTCTGATTTCATCGATTGTCTTTCTCCCTGCAGATGACGTTTGCCTGAAGAGGAAGCTTCAGCAAGGTTTCAAGGAACAGAAGACTGCTCTGTAAGTCCTCACAGTGTTATTTGTATTTGTATTATTAAGGTTTTACTCCATATGTCTGGCATTATAGCTACATTTAGGCCCAGAGTTAAGGTATTTTAGTCCAGCAAATGTAGTAGTCCGTAAACAGTATGAAATTAATGTTGTCAAAATAGTTAATTTAGAATGTCTGCAGTTTTACAAAAGGTAACGAACAAATTCAAAGCTTATTAAAATGAGGATAGGAATAGCTTCAAGTTCAACTTTTCGGATTTGTATTGATGACCATATTTCCCATTGACTTCAGTACCTGAGAATGTTTGGGTGCTGTCTTCACTTCATCTTGTTTTCACTGGAAAACTTTCTTGAGAAAAGTGACTCATTTCTTGTGGAGTCAGTTCTGCTTTTGTGTGACTTGTTTTACACATCTTTCTTGATTCTCTGCCACAAATGGCCTCCTTTTTGTTCTCACTGGCTATTGCATAGTTCATTATGCATTGAAGATTTCACTTTCACTTGCAGTAGTGCCACTTTTATATTGGAATACACCGTAACATTTCCATTTTCTTTGTGTCGTGTGATCGCGGAAACTTTTCTGCTTTTGATTTTGGGATAGGGATCCAGACAGGGACAGACCACCTATTGCACATTTAATAATGTGCTTATTTTAGTGAATTATTCCGTTCCCTTCATATTAAGACACTGTTAAATACGACCTGCCACCTAATTATTGTAATGACATAGTTGATGAAAAGGGATCCAAACAGTTTAGAAGGAAATGATCTTAACTTGAGAATAAAGCTATTGACATCTTCAGTAAGCAAATGGCATATTTTTATTAAGAGCAGTGACTTGCAGTCTTTTTAATCACTTTTCTGAAGCCCGACTTTTATTAAACGTACTTCATACCTGGCCTTTTTTTTTTTTTTGTGGATTTTTTTTCTTTTCTTTATAACATTTTGGACAACTTGTTACACACTAATGCACGCAGATTTCTCTGTTTATGAAGGGAAACTTTGCAAGGTCGCTTCTCAATTTTGGTGGTTATTAAGCCTCTTTGTGACACTTTTTGTGTGCTCGCGCACACACACATACACACACAAATATATAAATGAATGCTTAGCAGCCTAAACGTTCAAATGACTTAAATGTAACATTGTTACAGTTTTGATTTTTAATCACTTAATAAATTTTTTTTTAAAATATTGGCCAAAGTTACACATTGTAATAACATTATCACAAGGACAGACACATGAAAACTATTACACTTAAATTATTGAAGTTCTCACTTGTCACTTGTTTCAACGCTTTTAAACTCTGACTTTTAACATGGATTGTTCTTGTATAAGTGACCATTATTACAAAGATTGGAATGAAGTTACCTTTTGTGAAGCACATTCAGAGAAATAATAGCTAATGACAGACATATGTTGTAACACTACAGGATTTCAAAATGTTTTTTTTTTATGTTGTGATCATTTAAACGTTGCGTCTATCATAAAGACACTTTCTGATTGGCAATGTAAAAGTAAACTTGGAAGTGAACCAAATCCAAGTATTATAGGTTTTTTGGGGAGTTGAAAAGTAAAGGGTTTTGTAGTGTTGTTTCTTGTGATTTTATGATAACAATATAGTGTGAATAGTTTTTTGCACCTACATCTGTAGGTGAATGTAACAAAATTATGCTAAAGCTGCGGCAACTATGTAGCATTGTTCTGTTAGCATTTTACCATCAATATACGAAAAATAGCGCACTTTGTTATTGTCTATTATGCTACTATTATTGTATGGAAAAGTTGTGCATGTTAATTTGAAGTTGCCTTAATTGATCACCTTGGGAGATTGATCATTGTCTTAAACTTGATGATAATTGTTAGTTGGAGAACTATACAAAAGGGAGTACTTATAAAAAAAAAAAATACAATTTGTTCGTAGCTACACCATAGCTGTACGTTACATTTTATATGAAAAGCTGTCATCGCATCTTACAGAATACATTTGGGGTTTAAATGTTTTCCCTTCTCCTTTTTGATTTCATTAAGAACCAATTCTGGACAGTCAAGTGGACACTACTGCTTAATGAGGAAGATGGCGGCTCATGTTTTGCTTTTGGATTTGGAAAGACATTTTATTTGTTTGTGATTTGCTGTGATATTTTAATTCATTCGCTAACGTGCGCTACAAATGTATGTATTTTTTCATATTTTACTGCATTGTTGTTTTGATGAAATGTCTGTATTTCAAAATTTTAAAATGCTTATTTTCCATTTAAAAATAAAAACAATTCGTGATTGAACAATATCGAGTTGCTCTTATTGGATGGAGTATATAAATGACGTTTCGCAAAAGGTTTACTTTGCGGTTTACGTCTAAGTTTAACACAGCTTGTCCGGGTTTAAGGTTTTATTGTCTTATTTATGAAAAAGAAAATAAAAATACAGGTCTACTACATTTACTTAAACTATGAATTATTAACTGACAAGCTAGGTGATATTTTCAAACATTAAAGGGTTTATTTAACATTTAATGGTTTATTTTTATTTTTAAATTCATAGGTTGTATTCAATAATTGATTTTGCTTTTTTATTTTATTTACTTTACCCATTCTTTCTTATTGAATTAAGATAACTAATTTGCTCACAGGAGCCGTCCTTCAAGCAAACTTTCCTCTTTCAAATATCACGTTTGATATTACATATACAGAGCAGCTGTAAAAGGGTTCAAATTAAGTGGTCTAAAATGGTGTCCAGTGTAGTCCAGCACTCACTGCAAAATGGCAGTCTGTTCTCTCATTTCCTGTCTCTGCAGGAAGTGAAGGCTTAAATAAATAATTTTATTAACAAAGATCACTGCTGCCCTTCATAACCACCAATCTTAAAACTCAGCTTCTATCCCTCTAAGGGAAAATTAACTTAAACATTTATTATATCTTCAAAACTAGTTTATATTTCAAATGAAAGGGGTGGGACTTTGGTGCATCACCTGAGCCCTGGGTAAATGGAGAGAACGTCAATCAAAGGCTGAGCTCTCGAAGCTGGGAAGGAGCTTTAGATGGCGGATGAACCTTGGGAAGGGGAGAGCGTTGAGCCACGCAGGGCTCTCGATAGCACTTGTATCTCAACTTTGGTGAACTTTGAGTGCCTCCCGGGGCACCGTAATAGCGCGAAATCGTTCGTTTTAGTGCGTTTTGGACTGTAGAGACGTTAACGCGCACGTTTTGCGACTTTGTTTCGTCGAAAACGGCTCTGGTGTGTGCGTAGAGCGGCCAGTCGTTGTTTTCCCTGCCTTGCGCTGGCAGCCATGGCGGTCCTCCATTTTTAGTGCGTTCTGCTGGGCTCTTCTCTCACTCTCTCTCCATTCAAATAGCCATCGGTGGATTACTGCTATTATTTTTCTTTCTGAATATTATTCCGATTATTAATTTAGTCTCAATCCTGTGATATTTTTTGATTTTTTTCATGTTATGGCCAAAGTAACAAATCGGATATTTTGTCAGATGTGAATGTACTGCTACAGTCCTCCTCCTGTCAATGCAATAGGTATGTTTACATAGTTTCTCTTTTTTTTATTGTCGATTTTATATGCTATCATCTTTATGTTTTAATCGTCCTTTGTTTGATGACGCAGTAAGAATTTATGCTTGTGGCTCTGAATCTATTGCCTTGAAATGCCTTCAACACATGGATATTTGACATCGAATAGAGTCGAGCAGGTGTTCTTTCAATTGCAATGCCTTTTAATTTAAGAAATAATATAAATATTTATTTATTTTAAAATACGCGACGCCAACTTACCTTCTCCTTATTTCGCAACGGCTGGATTTTTTTTTTTTTTTGATGGTTCATCCCACTTTAAACTTTTGACAGTTAATACCTGGACAAAAGACCATCATTAACACGTCCCAAGACAAAATCATGATGAAGAATAAGAATAAAAAGCAGGAAGATGAAGGCTCGACTCAAAGCAATGCTTCCAGGTACGATTTTTCATATTTTTCCTCTCTTTTTTTGACATGTGTCTTGATTGTTTACCTTTACAAGCATGGTTGATCACCTGTGCAGAACTTTAAACCACAATGTCTGTAAAATATTTGGGTTTCGGATCACTGACCTTGGGATAGATGTATAGCCACACCCTGATTTTTCTAGTATTTCTAAAAGTGAATTCAAGGCCTTTGGGCCTTTACCCAAATTTATAGTCAAGATGCACAGGGTTTATACAGATTTATGCAGTGATTACAGTTCTAATATTTCCACTTTAGTGATCGTGTGAAATGACCTTGTCTGATTAGTATGTGCTGCATTGCACCACTGTGTAAAGTTAATGACATTTTAAACACTTTTTACATTGCATGAGTTTAGTGTTTGATAACTTTGAATTAAAATTGCTGTACTTGTACAGAGAACCTGTTCAGTCTGATTTTCTTTAAATATTTTCATGGAATCCCATTTCACACACAAAATGTTTAAAGCAAGTTAAAAAGAAGAGGGTTTTATTTTTTAATTTTACATATGAATGATTATATGTTGTAATTTTTTTTTTTTTTTGTATACATACATACACACATATATATATATATATTAGTTACTAAAATGCTACACATGACCCGTGTGAATTACAATATTTGTCATTGGTTATAAGGGTACTAAACATTTGTGGAGTAAATATTTATATTTCCCTAATGACACTGGGTGTATGACCTCATATATTAGTACACTTCTAGCTTAGCACTCAGTCACATATTTCATAATTCACTACTTTTGAAACAATTTATTGTTAAATACTTTGGGTTCCGCTCTTTATTTTTGTTTTAAGAGTGTTTATGATTTTTAAGCGTTGTTGAGGACCAGACTTTTTCCTGTTTTGTCACAATTGGTTTAGTTTGAATAACTTTCTGCAGCAAAGCTAGCTTTTGGGTGAAACATTAAAAACCTTGAAAAAAATAACAGACATATATTTTGCTCCTTACACCGATAGTACCATCTAAAATTCCAGTGTGAATATGTATATGTTCTATCATTATCCCCTCCAAACCACATAAAAAACAGGATGTATTGGATGTATTGGTTACATGCAAGTGGAAGCAAATTATTTTAGATACTTTACTACACTCACAGTTACTCTCATTTCCATATGAAAACTGGAACTATTTGAGTTGTAAATAGTTATTTCATATTAAGAAGAGTAAGGTTTTTGCAGGGGACTTTGAAATAAGACAGTGATGCCATTTTTCAGAGGTTCATGTTTTGTTTAATCAGGAAATATACATAAATACGTTAAGACAACCATTTTACTGCAATATTTTATCTTAAGGGGGTCATATGATGTTGCTAAAAAGAACATTATTTTGTATATTTGGTGTAATGCATTGTGTGTGTGGTTTAAAGTAAAAAAAAACAAAACATTATTTTCCACATACTGTACATTATTGTTTCTCTTCTATGCCCCGCCTTTCTAAAACATTGTTTTTTACAAAGATCTTAACTCTGAAAAGTGAGCTATCAAGTGCGTTGTGATTGGCTGAATAAACTCAAATGTGTGACAAAAATGTTACACCCCTAAACACACTATGATGCGTGTCCTGGCCCGACCAGACATAACCAATAAAACCAATTTCAAATGAGGGACTTGTTGCTTCCAGTGTGGACGTAATTAGTGATTATAATGACTCTTACTGTGTTTTTTTTTTTTTTTTTTTTTTACGCATTGTTGCAAATGGCACTGCGTAAACGTAAAACCATGTCTGCATTTTGTGATCGGAGAAACGACAACAAGTGCTACTTTACACTGCTCAAAACTCACGTTTGAATCATCATTGGCAATTCTTTAAATATTAAAAAATATACTTACAGGCTGTGAGGCAGAAGAGCCAGGCTGTCCTTGCAAATTTGGAACTGCCTCACTTTATAGTAACAGCCTTTGAGCACAGACCCATTGTAGGCTACTCTGCAGGCTCAGGAAATGGTCCTATATAAAATGCATCACACAGTGGTCTTGAGTGAAGAATGACCAGTGGATCCGATGAAGGACACATTTGATGACTGCGGGCGGGACTCTACTTCGTCCACGGTGAAAGCAGTTCCGGCGATCCACAGCATGAAGATTTCTTCAGCGAGCAGTACGGATCAGCTCTAGGCACGAAGAAGTGAATATCGTTCTCCTTTGAAAGTCCAAACAAAGTAGTTTGCTTTCACAATGAAACACGGCGTCTTTCTTCGCGTGAACATTTGGGCGCTATTATGCAAATTTTTCCACTCAATGATGTAGACGTGGGGCCGCGTTAGAATGAGCCGATTTAGGTAGGAGTGGTTGAGTCTTAACTTTTATAAAGAATTTCTCTTTGGATTTGAGAATTTAGTCTTTGCGACTTTACAAATCTTCTTTATTTACCAAGATATTGTAACACTCCAAAGAGAAATGAAAAACTGAAATTGCATCATATGACCCCTTTAATTACCACTTATTCAATTTTGAAAGTCTAATAATAATTTTACACTAAACACTTAAACACAGACACACAATTTGTGTCATTTTGACATATAATTTGCTTCAACTTTTAACAACACAAGATCTCTTCAAATGAGGGTTTTACCCTGTGGGTCATAATTCTAAAAAAAAACAAAAAAAAACTGTTTTAATGTTATGTATAGTGCTTATGATTGGATCTGTCATTATTTTTATGGTTGTTTGTCAAGAATGTCCCTCTGAATTGATGACCGCTTTGAAGTTCCTGCATATGTGCCAGATACCAGAGTCTAAACTGAAAAAAACCCTCAAATGTATGTTATCTTTCACAATTACACAAACAGTAGTTATGTCTAATGCTGTATATGTGAACATGAATTGTCAAATGAACATGTATGCTCACTTTTATAGGTTGCTAATAATGTTTTTTTAGTAGTAAAGATGCACATTAGGGCCTAAATCAATGCAGTGTCCTCAGAAACATGTCTTCACTGTGTTTTTAACTGTGGCAGCCATTTTCTAAGTATTACTAAAAGAAACCAGAGTTGAAAAATGTGTTATTTTTCCTATATTACAGTGTACTTTTATTTGAGGTGCTAGTATGGCTTAGCGCTACATATAAAGCACTACTTTGTTTCATCACTGTATGA
Source organism: Carassius gibelio (assembly GCF_023724105.1). Taxonomy (NCBI): domain Eukaryota; kingdom Metazoa; phylum Chordata; class Actinopteri; order Cypriniformes; family Cyprinidae; genus Carassius; species Carassius gibelio. The sequence goes on along the minus strand of NC_068413.1, from coordinate 11,847,801 downwards.
GACTGGTTTCATTAAATGGCTGAAAGTCCTCAAAGTCACAAAATGGCTCTTGCTTTGTGCTGCATAGCTTGTATTAGTTGCTGCATTACATGAAAGCTTCTTGGAACTACAGGAAGCGGATGCAGGAAGTCTTGTAGAGGTCAGATGACTTCATAATGAGTTTTCATTGGGCCTTCCTTTGGCTAGCAATAAGCAGCCAATGAGAATTCAGTTGAGAGGTTAGGTCCGCCCATATGTGATGTCAGCAACCATATATGGACAGTCTGGCTTATAAGACTGCTTCATCAGCAGCTGTTTAGCTCCAGAGCACATGAGGGGGGTGTTTGTCTCTAGCTGTGTCTTTCGGTGTAGCACTGTATGCTAGTTTTCACATTCAGATCTGCATTACGCTTTCCCATGAATGCTATCGTACCAAATTAAAAGTGCACTTCCCAGATACTTTTAACTGAGGCTTAAGGAAACAAGTACATTGATTTAACCATGTAAGGAAGATAAATGTTCTGTTTTGAGTGTTTCATTTATAGTAAGCAGGGTTGGGCTTGTTCGAGGTAGAAGCCATTGCATTTATTTTTAGTCTCAAAAGGCAAAAGTACAGCAGAAGTGGTCCGACACAAAATGACCTGCAGGATGATGCCACATATCCGATAGTTTCACATTTCATAAAGGTTATTTTGGTTAAAAAAAAATAATTAAATTTTTGGATTTGCACACAGAGATCTCAAATTTGAAATAAAATGATATGAAATCATAAAAAAATCAGTATGTAATTGTCTCATTATACATTTGCACATGTAAAAAAGATTCTTAATTCTGTCAATTAAATGAATTATTCAAATTTTTCAGGTGTTGTCAGTTTGTCATTTAAGTAGCATATTTTTTTATTTATTTTTTTATTTTAAATGCAAAAAGTTTCCCAATGTTTTGTGCTGGATTTCCCCATTCCTAGTTTCCAAATCCTTGGAATGCTATTGTTCACACTGACAAAGAAACGGCATGGTTGAAGACATCCCACTTGAGGACCCAGCATTTCTTTGTTGGACTGAGATTATTCAATTTGGCTCAAAAGACAGACTTGTCCGTTTAAAATTGGTGATAAGAAAAAGTGGCATAATTAAATGATTTAAAAAATCAATTAACATTGACAATTCATAAGAGCTAAATGACATTTTTGACAATAACTGAGATTTAAGTCGACTTGTAAAGGTCTTGTGAAAGACATGTTTTCATTGTTTCTCAACATGCACGTGTTTAATGTTGTAGCAATTCAGCATCAGAGGAATCAAACCGCTCTGGATCGGAGTCTGGGAGTCAGTCTGAGAGCGAGCAAGGAAGTGATCGAGCTCGTTCCCGGCGTTCCCAGTCCAACAGCACATCTGATTCAGAGAGCCACTCGGAGTCAGGCAGTGAATCCGCTGGGTCCAAATCCCGTCAGACCTCAGCGCAGGTCAAAGACAAACCAGTCAGGAAGAAAGACAGTCTGGCAGATGTGAAGAAGGTACAAAACTAGGCCAGCCTGAACATTAGGATCAATTAGTTATTCCCAGTGGAAATTTAAATTTAGCCGCTGATTAATTGCTTTATTGCTTTAAAATGAATGATATCCCTAATTATCATAGATGTGGGAGGAACATCCAGATATTTATGGCGTTAGAAGATCAAGTCGCAGCAGACAAGAGCCTGCACGCCTCAACATTGGAGCGGAGGTAGGCTGACTGTGCAAAAATGAATTCAACACTGACGCCTAGTGGTTTCATGACATTTGCAAGTAAGTTGACAACGTGTTCTGCTTCTTGGATTAAAGTAGTTACAGAGATGGTTACTTGCTTAAGTGTAAACGTCTCAGTTTGGCTCTAGACTCGGAACTGATCAGGCTTGGCAGCCCAAGTCGTGTAAACATACTCACATGAGTTGAAAGCTGTGTTCTCTTGATTAACCCGAAACATGACATTTTCATGGCTTTTAATCTAGTGCCACCTATTCAAAATGGATTTTCATGGATTTTTAGGGCAGCAGTGATTCGGAGAGTGAAAGTCCCAAGAGAAAAAGCCCACGGCAGAAAAAGAAAGAGTAAGTGCACTGGAAGCATTTAAGTAGGTCTCTCACTCACCTTTTTTTCCATTTTGCATTTACAAATGTGTGCCTGTTTTTTTTGTTTAGTTTTTGTAATCATATATGCCTCCATTTATAACATTCAGACATATTTTTGCATGTAAATGTCTTTTGGGCAGTTGTTTGTTTTTATACTAAACATATTATAATCATACTGTATATATTAAAAAGTATTTAAGAACTTAACACTTTTCCGAGTCATTTATTGTAAATAATTGAAAAAATAAATGACGTTTGCTTGTTAAAATGTTAACTGAAAAAACTAAATGGCTCAGAAAAAAAGTTTTGAGGAAAGATGTTGTTGCAGATGCCGCTTGATATGAAGTTTCGTGTATAGTGCAGTGACAGTCACGCATTGTGTGGTTTATAAAGTATATAGAATAAAAGTTGTCTTAAGTGTAAACCATGAATGTAAGCATTTGACACAAGCACATGCAATACATAAGTTCTGAGTACACTACACTTCAAAAGTTAGGGGTCAGTAAGATAATAATAAGTAATGTTTCCTGAACACCAAATCAGCACATTAGAATGATTTGTGAAGGATCATGTCACACAGAAGAAAGAAGTCATTGGCTGCTGAAATTTCAGCTTTGCTACCACTGGAATAAATGAAAATTTTAAATCGGAAATTTAATTTGGACAAATATTTCACAATATTAAACTTTAGCTGTATTTGTGATCAAATAAGTGCAGTCTTGGTAAGCATAAGACTAAAAAAAAACAAAAAAAAACAACAACCTTACCACCCCAAACCTTTGAACAGTACTGTATACTCACTGAAGTGTTTCTCACGGCAGGTTTAATTGCCCGTGCGCTGGGTAATAAGTGAAACGGACTGGCTTGCAGCTTTACGTTAGGCTAGAATTAGAAGCTAACGGAGGTCCAATAGATGAACCTGTGGTATTTCTGTGTTGAAAGAAATACCTGGAAAGATGATGACTCAAATGACGAAGAGGATGTTGAGGAAGAGGCCAGCAGTTCAGAGAGTGAGCAGGAAGAGAAAAAAGTTAGATCCAGACGACTGCCTGCTAGAAGGTAAGAGTGTAGCGAAGCCTGGCCTTCAGACAGCGCATCGTAAACTATTAAATGAGCCGTCTTATTACATGCAAGAGAAGATGGCTCATTTTTAATTGCTATGATTGTGCTAAAAATATTGATGTGATTTTTCTTTGCTCTATTATAAATTGTCACACGTGTCCTAAATTGTTAAAGCATGTACTTTATGCATAATGATCAATATAATAATTAAAATATTGATTTATATATATATAACATGAAGAATTAGGGCTGCTATAGAAGTCTGACAGCTGTCTCAAGGCTATTGGCTTATGAGTCAGGCTGATAGGTGTGAAAACGAGTCGCTACACTAGCAAACACATCAGGGACGCCGAACGAAAGACAAAACGCCTACTATGGTAAAAGAGTGTATATATATGCGTCTTTACTTTTCTCTTTCCCTTCATAGGCCACAGACCAAATCATCTGCTAGTAAGCAGCAGTCACAAAAGGGACGGAAACTGAGGAAGCAGGAGTCCTCGGAAGAAGAAGATGAGGATGATGACGATGATGAGGATACCCCAAAAAGACAGACAAGGCGGCGAGCAGCAACTAAAGTCAGGTAAGGATTCAGATGGTAATGTGTCTGATATAACAACTATTTCTGAGTTATGTTTTTCGGTTAGAAAAAAATATCAAGCAAACTGTCTTTTAGCTTAATCCTATTAGTTAAATTTAAAATGTAGCCATTATGATACATTAGAAACATTATTTTCTGCATCGCTCAACCTTTATCGTATAACTGTTGTGGACTGAGATTAAAAAATTATATTCAACAGAAAACATGAATGAAAATTTTTTGTTATTATTTGGATTTTATTTATGGTTTGGATTTTTCCTGTTCCATTTCATTCTCACACACACACACATATATTTGACACCAAATTAATTTCAGTCAGTTAAAGTCAGTAAATAATTGTTCTTGAAAATGGCATAAAAGGTTTTAAAACCATACAAACTACCGTTCAGTAAGTTTATTTTTTTCTTTTTCTTATTTGCGATTGACCAATTAAGTATTATGACTTGGCGGAGCAGTAATGAAGTATGTGTTGCAGTTACAAGGAGGACCAGAATGATTTTGAGACGGACTCTGATGACCTTATTGAAATGGCAGAAGGAGCCGAGGAGCAACAGGACGATGACAGTGAAACCATTGAGAAGGTCCTTGAGACCAAAATTGGCAAAAAAGGAGGTAAAGGAGGTTTTGTTTTTTAACAAGTTTCTCTTGTGCTTGTTTCTTAAAGCCCTTAATTTTCCCCACTTTGTTTCCAGCTACTGGAGCTTCCACAACTCTCTATGCTATTGAGGAGAATGGGGACCCTGGAGCAGACTTTGACCCTGAGAAAGATGAAGGGGAAACTCAGTTCCTCATCAAGTGGAAAGGCTGGTCCTACATCCACAGCACCTGGGAGAGTGTCGATTCCCTCACTCAGCAGAAGGTCAAAGGGATGAAAAAGCTGGAAAACTTCAAGAAGAAAAACGAAGAGCTTAATGCTTGGTCAGTGCGCTCAAAGATGCCATGTTCTCATTTTTATACGATCTCTGGAAGAAACTGGCACATTGAAGCCGAACATGAACGCCATTGTTTTACTGACTGAAAACTGACACCAAATGTTTAAATTACAATTATGTTTTTTAGGTTGAAGAAAGCATCACCTGAAGATTTAGAATATTACAACTGCCAGCAAGAACTAACCAATGACCTGAGCAAGCAATTTCAGATAGTAGAGAGAGTAATCGGTAAGTGCTGACTCGAGTAAGACAATCTTACGTTGAAATTGTTTTATATATATATATATATATATATATATATATATATATATATAAAAACCTGTTACGATCTGTTATTCATTTTATTTTTCTCTCATTTAATCAGCAACAAGAACTGGGAAGTCACAACCATCTTCAGACATTCCCTGTAAGTTTGCTGCTTTTGAAATTGCACTATTTCTGATCTACTTGGCCAAGAGAGATGTTTACTACTTCAATTATTGTCGCAGCAGCCCATAAAACCAGCTCCAGCGAGCCAGAGTATCTGTGTAAGTGGATGGGGCTGCCGTATGCAGAGTGCACATGGGAGGATGGTGCATTAATCAGAAAGAAGTTTCAAGCCTGCGTTGAAAGTTTTCAAAACAGAAATGCCTGTAAGACAGTTCCTTCCAAAGATTGCAAGGTCAGTATGAGATTGTGTACTGATTGAGCTTTTCTTTCTTCTTTAAGTAAAGGTGTTGAAGTTGTCATCTTTTTTTCTTCTTCTTCAACTGGAAGGTATTGAAGCAGAGGCCAAGATTTGTGGCCTTGAAGAAGCAGCCTTCTTACATTGGAGATGAGGTCCTTGAACTCCGAGATTATCAGTTAGATGGAGTGAACTGGCTCGCTCACTCCTGGTGCAGGTGTGTGTTACATACAAGTGGAGCTTCTATACTATTACAGATGAAGTACAGGCACTGGCGTTCAATTTGTGTCTGTCAAAATGTTATTTCTGTCCATAAAGCCTTGAAGTATAAATAAAACTTAATGTGCTGCTTTATTAAAATTCAAAATAAACAACAGTACTAAAGAGTCCTTTTTTAACTCACTATTTAATAGCTTGGGGAAACATTTAAATGATATTCACACATAGAAACACTTCAAGGTTACGTGTCTTTTTTCTTTCTTTTGTTATACACTTTAAATGTTATTAGCTTATATAATTTATTTGAAAGAAAATTGTATATAATTTCAATGTTATTTTAGTATTATTTATTATTTATATTACTATATTTTTTCTTTCTGTATTTTTTAGCTTGAATATTTTTTTTTTTATTCAGTTTAAGTACTTCATCTTATTTTATTTAGTTGCTGAGATACATTTTTTTATTGTCGTCTTTTTATTTATTTGTTTTCTTCCAATATATTTATTGTTTGTTTTATTTCAGTGGTATTATTTTGATCAACAAACATGATTTCAATAGTTCTAGTTAATTAAAAAAAGTAATTAATATCAATATTAGTTCTTGATTTTGAATGAACCATGCTTTCTTCATCTCTGGTGTTATGTTGTTTAGGTGTAACAGTGTTATCCTGGCTGATGAAATGGGTCTGGGGAAGACCATTCAGACGATCTCCTTCCTTTCCTACCTTTTTCATCAGCACCAGCTTTATGGTCCGTTCCTCCTGGTGGTCCCCCTGTCAACCCTCACTTCCTGGCAGAGGGAGTTTGATACCTGGGCCCCGGACATGAATGTAGTGGTGTACCTGGGAGACGTCACAAGTAGAAAAACAGTAAGTTAGTACTCATGCTGGCACAATCCAACCTGTTATAATAATGCTGGTTTGAGGTATAACTCTCTGTTTTTGTCCAGATCCGGGACTATGAATGGATCCACCAGCAGACAAAAAGGATCAAGTTTAATGCACTTTTGACCACATATGAAATTCTACTGAAGGATAAGGTATGATATTCATATGTTTGATATAATCTTTTGTACTTGGATTGTTTGTCATAGAAATGAGTTGGTCTCCATTACTCACAAATGATTGAGTCAAGACGTGTCTGTGTGTGCAGGGAGTGCTGGGGAATATAAACTGGGCTTTTCTCGGAGTTGATGAAGCTCACAGGCTAAAGAATGATGACTCGCTGCTATATAAAACTCTGATCGACTTTCGATCCAATCACAGGCTACTCATTACTGGGACCCCACTGCAGAATTCACTCAAAGAGCTGTGGTCCCTTCTGCACTTTCTTATGCCTGACAAGTAGGTGCTCACACTATGGGTTTGCAGGTTCATTTTTGACAATTTGGGTCCACCAAAATAATTAAGAGTAAAGAAAAATATGTCCAAGGTAAAATGTTAATTTAAGACATTTAGTAAATATATTTAAGATTTTATATATATATATAAATATATATGTGTATATATATTTGTGTGAAAACACTGTACAAATAAATTTGAATTGAAAATGGTTCTGTATATATGGTTTACATTACTGATCTAAATGGCAGCTTAACCAACAGAAGAAGAAATGACATTTTTTATTATATTAAAATAGAAACTGGTTATTTTAAATGGCAATAATCCACAATATTACTATTTTTACTGTGCTCTTGATCAAATAAATGCGGCCTTGGTGAGCTTTATAGACTTGACACACACACGCACACTTAAATTCAAAACACCATAAGTATCCATTTGTTAACCACATTTAATACATTAACATTAACAGTGAGCAATGCATTTTTTACAGTATTCATCTTTGTTAACAGTAGTTAATTAAAAATGTTACTGTTCATTTGTCCATTAGATAACATGAATAGATAATAATGTGTTAGTAAATGTTGAAAGCAACATTAACTAAGATTAATAAATGCTTTAGAAGTATTTTTCATTGCTAGTTTATGTTAACTATGGTAATGTGTAACAAATGAAACCTCACCGTAAAGGGTTACCAAAAAATCTTGGGTGTTCGGTTACCAGAAAATCGTTAAAATCTTTTAAAAATTTTCAGTGGTAGTCTATTTTTAGGTAATTATTTCAGGTAAAATTCACCCCAGAAAATCTAATTTTCTCATCCTCTACCTGTTCCAAACCTATATGAGTTTCTTTCTTCTGTTGAGGTCAAAATAAGATATTTTAAAGAATGTTGATAACCAAACACTTGAGGATAGCCACTGACTTCCATAGTATGGAAAAAGTACTATGGATGCCTATGGCTGCCGTCAGAGGTTTGGTAAATGATGACAGAATTTGTATTTTTTTCTGAACTCCCTTTGAATTACTAATTACTTACTTGAAGAAATAAGCAGTACTCTTTATGATATTATATTTAGTATGTTCTCACACAGTATAAATGGGTCTTTAAACATTCACTTATGGAGCTGCCTTTATATTTTAGTTTGGGGGGTCATCTGTCTTATTTGGCTGTCCTTAGTGTCAAAAAGTTTCAAACCCCTGTTTCTGACTTTGCTTCCCATTAGGTTTGAGTCCTGGGAGGATTTTGAGGATGAGCATGGTAAAGGCAGGGATAATGGTTATCAGAGCCTCCACAAAGTTCTGGAGCCATTCCTGCTGCGCCGTGTCAAGAAAGATGTCGAGAAATCCCTGCCGGCTAAAGTGGAGCAAATCCTCAGAGTTGACATGTCTGCCCAGCAAAAACAGTTCTACAAGTGAGTGCTGTTTTATCCAGTTTCATGCCTCTTTCCAAATGCTCTCTAAATGGAGGAACTCGTTGATTGAGCCAAATGTCGATTCCAGACTTTAATACCGTATGCAATTTGAATGCAAGCGTTCAGAGAACATCTGTCCGTCTCATCGCTGCTCATTTGTAATGTGACCTTTTCAGATGGATCCTAACGAGAAACTACAAAGCCTTGTCTAAAGGCACCAGAGGCAGCTCTTCTGGCTTTCTGAACATTGTTATGGAGCTGAAGAAATGTTGTAATCATGGTTTTCTCATTAAACAACCAGAGGAGGTTGAGAATGAAAAAACACACGAGCACCTACAGGTATGACTTTCCTAGAATCGAACTGAATGATTTTGTTCATAGGTGAACATATTTTTTTGAGCTTGTTTTATTAATGTTTGTTCAGAGCTTGGTGCGAGGCAGCGGGAAACTGGTTCTGCTGGACAAGCTTCTCACGCGTCTCCGGGAGAGAGGCAACCGTGTGCTCATCTTCTCTCAGATGGTCCGAATGTTGGACATCCTTGCTGAATACCTGTCTTTGAAACGATATCCATTTCAGGTATGATCTGAACAGAAATGCTAAATGTTAAATTGTTTATTTGTACAGCACCATGAACCCTAATTAGAAAGATGTCTACTAGGAATGTACACGTGTAATTTTGCTCGGCCCGACTAGTAAAAGCATTATTCCTGGTAGTGTTCTCTGAATGCACTGGTTGGTGCTGTGGATATCTGCCGTTAAGGTGATAAGAGATGAACCCATGTGGCAATATTTCTATATTATAAAAAGTAATACAAATGTATAAGGATCTGTTGTAAAGTTAAAAAAGATAATTGGTTGCTTATCAGTGTTTTTTGTACTTTCACTAATTTTTATATTTTTATAAGAAATGGATTACCATATTTTTCACAACCTGAGTCCCATTTTCTTTCTCTTCAATGAAACTTTGACCACTTACAATCATGTGTTTTTCTGGAAAAATGTGGTTCTTGTTTTTGTGTTCTACCGAGTACTTGCTTAGAAAATGCACTTGCTTAAGCCCCTTTCACACTGCATGTTGGACCCAGAAAATTACCGGATCGATCCCGGGTCTGGGACCTGGTAACATTGCCGGGTTCAGTCCTGGAACGAGCGATGTGTGAACAAAAGCCCGAACTGATGCTGTAAAGGGTGTTATCGCACGTTATCGCGCGACTCTTTAACCAGGGGTTTTGAAGGCGGATCAACATTCGCGAGGAAAAAAATAAGTGCAAACTGTAATGAAGTAGAGATCCGTTAGTTCCTCACTATTTGCGCTGACACTGAGATCGTTCGCCAGCTTCAGTTCAAGTTAACGTCCCTAGCCTTTTCGACTCGTACATTACACGTAACATCCTGATGTCACGTGTCATTCATTACGGGACCTTTACAGGTTGTGTGTGAACGTATGCACATATTCCGGGTAATCACTTGCAGTGTGAAAGGGCCAAAATCTAGCGACCTGGGAACAATTGCCGCGACACATTACCCGTGTATTTTCCGGAATGGCAGTGTCCTTGTACAGTTGACAATTTGTATTTTTGTAATGTCTGAGGGAGACATTCATTCAGAGGTGTAGCTTGACTTTGCTCGGGTGATTTAGGGAATCATGTGTCAGGATTGCAGTACGTCTGCTCAGATAGCAAGTTCCTGAGCCTATTTTTATCCCTCGGTTGTTTTGTTTTTTTGATCGGTGCAGCTTTAAGCATTCGCACAGCTTGCGTCTTAATGTTGTTTTGGTCTTGCAAAACATCCTCAGTGTCGTCATAATTTTGCAGGAACTTTTTGGGTGGTTATTAGGATTTTCTGGGTGTATAGCTGAGGTGCCCTAGTTTGGTCAGAGCGCCACGCTTTGACATTCCTTAACCACATCTGTGTCTTCTCTCATGTTCAGCGTTTGGACGGCTCCATCAGGGGCGAGCTCCGAAAACAAGCACTGGACCACTTTAATGCAGAAGGCTCTGAGGTAAGATCCCGAACTGTGGCATGCGTGTTTGTTTTGTTTGGGCAGAGCTGCACTGTCTGGAGGCATTTGTTATGGTTGTTATGTTCCAGTCAGCTCTCTGCGTCAGAGCTCAGTTGACAAGGCACTTTACTGATTATGGGAATGCTTGATCCATGGGAAATACAGGCCTTATGTAATTATTAGAATAATATAAATGTAATGCATAAAGGATTAGAAGAGTTCTGTCAGAATGAAACAAGATTTTTGTTCAAAAACTCTACAGTAAACTCATTAAATATAATGTATATATAATAAGTTAATGTTTTATTAGTTTGTGAAATAAGGGTTCTACAAGGCTGATGTGTATTTAACTCCTAAAATATACAGTATATGCAAAATATTGATGTTTGGTGTTGCTTAAGGTAGATTTTATATTTTATACAAGGTTGATTTGTATTTAAGTAGTGATGCAGCACAGAACATTTATTTCAAGCTAAGCCTTTAGGTTCCATAAGGCTAATTGATCATTCATATAATATTGATTTTAGGTAATATAACTTCTGTGCCACTAATGTCACCAAAAATAATGCAAGACCACAAAGCCAAAATGATGGTTTTCTAACAATTACTCCTGTTGCTCAGACAAACAGATTTATACCATTGCATAGGCTATTATAAAGTTTTTATGCATATTAACCTGGAATAGAATAAATAGAATTAAGCATTCATCACCGTGCAGTTGGCTGTTGTCCTCAATGTCCACGGTCTTTCACAGGACTTCTGTTTCCTGCTGTCCACCCGAGCTGGAGGCCTTGGCATTAACCTAGCTTCTGCAGACACAGTGGTTATCTTTGACTCGGACTGGAACCCACAAAATGATCTTCAAGCCCAGGCCAGAGCCCACAGGATTGGCCAGAAAAAGCAAGTAAGTAGAGCACGAATGTTTGACCTAATGTATAGCCACACATACTTCTGGAGGAGTATGAGATAGTGTCATAAGTAGCATATGTAGATTAAATTAAAATATATGTTTGCATAGGTGAATATATATCGTCTGGTCACAAAAGGCACAGTGGAGGAAGACATTATTGAAAGAGCCAAAAAGAAGATGGTACTAGACCATCTTGTGATTCAGAGAATGGACACCACTGGGCGAACCGTTCTGGATAACAGCTCCGGAAATTCAAAGTGAGAACCTTGAATATTGTATAGGAAAAAAATGACATTTCTCTTGTCAGAATGTTGTTTTAAGCATGTATTAAACGCCTGTGTGTTGGCCATCTCCAGTTCAAACCCTTTCGGTAAAGAAGAATTGACGGCAATCTTGAAGTTCGGAGCCGAGGATCTGTTTAAGGAACCTGAGGGAGAGGAATCCGAACCACAGGAAATGGACATTGATGAGATCTTGCGGCTTGCTGAAACCAGAGAGAGCGATCAAGGATCTAGTGCTACAGACGAGCTTCTGTCACAGTTTAAGGTACTCAAGAGTCTGTTCAAACGTTTAATGTTAAGTAGCATATTTTCTCCTGAGCCTTGGCCAAGCATGAACGGTGTGTTTCCCTTCTGATAGTTTGCTAACTTCACCATGGATGAAAGCACACCAGATCTGGAGGAGAAGCCTATACGCGACTGGGATGACATCATCCCAGAGGAGCAGCGGCGGAAGGTGGAGGAAGAGCAGAAGCAGAAGGAGATGGAAGACATCTACATGCTGCCCAGAAGCAGATCTAAAAAGAGGGTAAGGAAGTGCTTCTAGGTTACGTGAAGTGGTTACTGCCAGTAATTTCATTAGCAGTCGACTGATTTTGGTGTTTTGAAAGCCGATGCCGATATCTTGGAAAACAGGATGGCCGATATAAAGCTGATGTAATTTTATTTATATGAATTAATGTTTAAGAAATTGAAGTAATTTGAAAATGGATTTAAAAAATAAATGTGTAAAATCAACATAGTCATTGTTTAGATGACAAAGTATTTTTCACAAATAAATATTGAATTAAAATATAATTAACAAGTAAGTAAATACTGTAACCAAAAGGACACTCACGGGGCCGTCCTTAGCTGTCGCGGGGCCCGGTGCGGGGTAGGGAGCATGGCCCCCACCTCGTGCAGAGAACATGTGATCAGGCAAATTTACAAATGCACACTTCACAAGATCTGACAGCTGGATTCGACTAAGTTTGCAAGGTTTGTGAAATTATATTCGTTAGTCATTCAAAGATTTGTTTAAATTTGCTATGAATGCTGATGGCAAACGAGGAAGTATTATGACATTTGCCTTTCTATTCTTAATGATATAAAAGCAATCGTTATAATACTTTTTTGTATACATTTTATTTTCTTTGTTTAACTGTTGTAGCTGATTATTATACAGACTACTATACATATTAAATGATGAAAGCGAACGAGGGAGAATGTGAGCACTGCATGTGCAGACCCTGCTGTTCTACACGCCGTCAAAATAAGTCGTGCCTCAAAAACATCAGCCAAACAGAAAAAAAGTTGACCGATGCCGATACTTACAAAATATCAAATATTGGCCGATATATTTGTCTTGGCGATATATCGACCGACCACTAATTCTCATTTACTGTTCAGGCTTGTGCCAGTTCAAATTGAGTAAAAATCGAGGAAAAAAACATATATAAGTCGCACTGGACTGTAAGTCGCATTTATTTAGAACCAAGAATCATGAGAAAACATTACCGTCTCCAGCCGCAAGAGGGCACTCTATGTTTTCAGTGTAGACTACAGGAGCACTGAGCAGCATAGAGCGCCCTCTCGTGGCTGTAGACGGTAATGTTTTCTCTTGGTTCATTTCTCTCGGTTCATGTTAAATTAATTTTCATAAATAAGTCACACCTGACTATAAGTCGCAGGATGAGCCAAACTATGAAAAAAAGTATGACTTATAGTCCGGAAAATACGGTAGTGTTAGCTGGGCAATATTTTGCTCAAAATAAAAATCTGAAATATTACTGAAATCTTTGGGCTGACATACTTTGACAATTCAGCACATCCAAACAATTATTGTTTTCAAAAATAATTGTACAAAATATTTCTATTTCAAATAAATGTTTTTTTTTTATTATTATTATTTTATGTTTATAACAGTGTCCTGCAGAAAAAGAGGTAAAAATCACTGTTTCCAGGAAATATTAAGCAGTTTGCTGCTTAAAAAAAACATTGAAATGAAAAACACTTATTTTACATTTGAATGCTATTACACAATATTCTTATTTTATTATATTTTGGATCTAATAAATATGGTCTTGTTGAGCTTAAGAGACTTATTAAAAAAAATTATAAAGGGGGGGGGGGTATGACCTGTACATGTTGTTTTTTTATTTATTTATTTTATTTTTTTTTTTTTTTATAGAAAGGCTTAAAATGATTTTCAGCTCTATAAACAGATATGATTCATTTATCAGCATGCATTTCTACTATATGTGTGTATCAGTAATATAAATGTACATAGCATACTGTGAAGTGCTCCCTGTGCCTTTTCAGCACTTTTATCCTCTCCTTGAGCTGGATCCATAATATCTTGCGCAGGCTGTAATGACTCATTAGATTTTATAGCCACACGCTGCATTCCCATGTGATTGGCAGCACATGTTGAAGTATGCGGCATCATAGCTTTTGGAAATGAGTCATTAAGTTTTACAGAGCAGTGGACTCCCTGGTGATAAGGCCATGTGTGTCACATGCTCATTACTCTTTCTTTACGCCTGTGATGATTTAATCCAAAACAGAACAGAGACGTCCACAAAAGATTCAGTGAAAACACTGTTTTAATATTCCTAAAAATGGTTTTGTTTATCTATGCATGAACATTCAAGAAATTACATTCTGCAAGGATTCGTCCATAGCACATTTTTGTAAAAGCTGTGTTGTGGTGATTTTAGGCGCAGGCCAATGACAGCGACAGTGACGTGGGATCCAAACTGAAGCACAGATCCTCCGGTTCAGACAGTGAAACAGATGATAGTGAGGATGACAAACGGCCCAAGCGAAGAGGCAGGCCGAGGGCTCGCAAAAACAATGTGGAGGGATTTACTGACGCAGAGATCCGCAGGTAATTTCACTTAAATTCCACTTACTTTTTTAAAAAGGGCTTGGCTGTAAACATTTCATTTACTTAATGGTCTATTTATTGCAGGTTTATAAAAGCATACAAGAAATTTGGAGCTCCGCTTGAGAGGTAAGAAACACAGTGATCAGAAGTGATATTTTTTGTTGCAAATCCAAATTTTGTATTCTATTCTATATATAGGAATAGGTCTGAAATAAAATAAAAAGTACAGCTATATTAATTTATAGCGCTTTTCACGATGCAAATCGTTGCAAAGCAGCTTTACAGAAAATTAAAGTTTCTACATTAGATTTAGTAATGGCTTATTAGGAGTGACTATCTAAAGTTGATGACAATATGGCAGATATGTACAGTAAAAAAAATCAAGCAGTTAGCACTTCAAGCTCTTTGTTATGTAATTAAACAGAAGGTGAGCACTATTAACCCCACAATTATATGTTGTGAGCCGACTTCTATGAGAATTTGGTCGTTTTGTATGTTGTCTGAGGGTTGGCGTCATCTGAGGTCTTCTTGGGGGTTGGCATCATCTCTTCTCAAAGTAATAAAAAAATAACAGTAATGAAGAAATAACGAGTAAATCATGCAAATATTAGCAAATAATGCTAATTACAATTTTTGGGTGAACCATGTCTTTAATAATTATGTTTTTACTTCTCTTTTTAATGATGTAGTCCAGTGAGAAGCAGTACTGAACAAGGTTATGTTAGTATTATTTATATATTATTATAATATTTATTAACATTTTGATTTATATTCCATTGCTATACCTTTTGATTTTGTAATTGTTTTGAGTTTTTGCGGTTCGGTTCATTTTCGGTACAGTAAGGGAAAGAAATGCAAACATTAAACTGCAGGTTGTTTATTACTATACACTTTTTTTTTTTAATACTTTTTAATAAAATATATATAAAATAAGAAAAGAATAAGAAATAAAATACTGCTGCAAAGTTCTCCACTAAATAAAATACTCTGTCTCAAACCAATATCATATAATAAAATATAATGAAAAATATAAATAAATAACTATGATTACAGTGCAGCATTACCAATCCCAGCTTGTAGGCCTGCTTCACCAGAACCGTGCCGTGCCTGCTGCTGTAGGTGAAAGGGAGGGAGACCGCCGACAGACCAGGCTCTTGTCTTCATGACAACAATATCTATACTTCATGTTGAGCATAAATATAAAGCCTACTGATAAAGGACACCGTCAACAGTATTGACGGCAAAATAGACTACGTATGTTTGACAGGTGCAATATTTGAAAATCGATAATTATTAATTTATTTTTTAAATGACATTCATTTCTGAATTTATGTCAACCTGTTGACTTTCAAACATCAGAGTGTCATGAATTAATATGTATTTGTGTACAAAATGACATATAAACATATTTTCCTATTCTATTTTGCCTGGAAACGCTTCCAACACGCTTGTGTGTCGCGTGAAAAATAGGCGTTGGTTCTATTCAATGACCGTCTTAACCATAGACTGTAAAAAAAACACAGGCAGCCTACAAGCTCTAACCTGTTAACATGGGAGCCACAGGCAGCTGAGACGCTTGTGCCACCTATCCAGTGTGTCACCGGCATTAGAATCAGCTGCAGGGCGGGATTTGCGGCGAACGTCGAGACTTCCGCCACTTAATATGTTCGTTTGGAAACACGAAAATGTACTTATTTTCCGCACACAAAATATTGCATTCCGTCATTCGGTACACACGTGCACCGAACTGAAAGCCCTGTACCGAAACGGTCCAGAACGAACACACGTACAAATATAGAACAATTTTAACAGGAAGGGATAGAACAAATCATACATTTAACATATACATATCAAACATATGCTACAGCGTGTACAGTTGTATACTTGCACATCTATATTAACACACATACACCAATATAAATAAATACACCCGTATATACATATGCGCATATACACGGATATATTTGTACATTCATCCACATGCGTATGTACCATCCCCCCAGTTTAAAACAAAAAAACACCAAGAAGAAGGCCAGTTAGGTGAGGTTAACTATAGCTATAGCTTTTTTGTCTGTTTACTTAGCTGGGAATGTTTTGTTCTCTATATATCAACCACTTTTCTCAGCCCGTTATAAAAGCTGTTTTTTCATCTTTAAAGTATATGTTAAGTTCTTCCATTAACAGAATTTCTTCAATTATGCCAAACCATTGTTTACAATTCAAAGTAATATGTTTAAGCCAATTCCTAGTTATAGTCTTTTTGCAAGCCACAAGAAAAACCTAAATAAATATGGGTCCCTTTTAGGTACAATGCCTTTAATATTTCCCTTAAATAAAAACAAAGGTTCTTAATATTCAGATTTTAATTCAGCTTTATTTCAATTAACAGAAACTATTTTTTTATATTTTTTTCATAAACAGCAACAATATGCAGTCAATTTAACAGTAGTACTGAACTGGTTCTGGTGTTTTGTACAGGCTGGAGGCAATTGCCCGTGACTCTGAGCTGGTGGATAAGTCCGTTGCAGACCTGAAGAGACTGGGAGAACTGGTGCACAACACCTGTGTGACTGCAGTGCAGGAGCATGAGGAGCATGTCAAAGAAAACCCTGTGGAAGGTGTGGGAAGGGTTAACAGCAGTGCTGAGTTTCCCTTTTCTTAAAATCATCTTTAACTTGTATTATATTTTTGTTGCAGCTAAAGGCCCGGGGAAAAGACGAGGAATTAACATAAAGATCTCTGGAGTTCAGGTCAATGCGAAGTCTATTATCCAGCACGAAGAGGAGTTTGAACCGCTACATAAAGCTGTGCCTTCAAATCCTGCTGAAAGAAACAAGTGAGTCCTAATGAAAGCTAGATTTAAGATTCTTTTTCATAAAATAGTACACAGTTGAGTTGCTACAGCTGCTGGGTGGAGATTTAATCAAGCCACTTGAATATGATTTGATGGGTTTATTGGGGAACTTCAGTTTCAGTCAGTTCACTTTGAGTCCAAATAAATATACATTCCAGGGTGGTGCACCATAATGTCTTTTAAACCCAAGTTCAATTGAGGCTATTGAATTGAGGAGAAAACAGAATCTAGAATTTAAGGAGGTAGGATTAGAAAAAAATCTGATAGCTGCACTGCATGTAGTTTTGAATCATTTAGAATTCAGAATTATTATTATTTGACTTAGTACATTTTAAATGTTATCAAATAATTCTTCACTTTACTCAGTATTGTATAATCAATAAATGTTTATTAAGTTGCCAAAATGTATAAAGTTGTCTGAATATTGTGTGGTAAATTTGGACTATATTGAAAACATGTAAACAGTTGAGGAAAATGGGCAGAATCCAAATAAAATCACAATCTAATCTGACTTTCTCTGCTGCATCACTTTACATTTTCTGTCAAATTTTTCTTTATGATTTAAATTCTGGTTGCATTTGAATGCATTTTTGAAGGATTTGATAATGACGTTTTTTCCAAGACTGATCCATTTATAAATAAGGAATAAAATGGGACTGAAAAGAGTCTTTTGCATTCGGCTAGATTTCAGCTGACCTGTCGGGTGAAGACTCCACACTTTGACGTGGACTGGGATATTCATGATGACACGCAGCTGTTACTGGGTATCTACGAACACGGCTACGCCAACTGGGACCTGATCAAGACCGATCCCGATCTCAAACTTTCTGAGAAGGTACATTATTAAGTCAAGTTATTGCTCGCTCGCAGTTAAATAAGCAGCATCAACAATGTGCAGGTTTGACCTCAAATGTCCTGTTGTCTTTATTTATAGATTCTCCTAGATGACCCTGATAAGAAACCTCAGGCAAAGCAGTTACAGATGCGAGCAGACTACTTGCTTAAGATGCTGAAGAAGGAGCAGGAAAGCCAAGATGCTGCTAAAACAGGAGATGAGGTGAGGATTGTGGGTGTTTCAGGTTTGCAGGTTTTTAGACTTGCGCCACCTAGTGGCTTGGAGCAATAGAAGATCTTAAAGTGGTGGTGTAAGGATTAAATAACAATTTGGTGGCCATACACCATTTTGGGCTGGCAGCTTTAAGCAAAAAAATTGTGTTTGCAAAGACATTTTGAAAAATAGGTGGTCTTAACGTGTACTGAAGATCAGTTTCAGCCAATAGATTTAATTGCATTTCTTTTTCATTCTTTATCTTCTCACTTCCCAGACCAAACCCAGAAAGAGGAAACCTCGAACGAAGAACAAAGCCCCCAACAATGATCTGGCCAATGAGATCACCTCTCCTCGTCTCTCCGACAACCTGTCAGAAGAGGGAGAGGTGAAGGTTTGTTCCTTTTGTTAAATCGTGTCACCGATTTAAAGAAACCGATTTGTTAATGTAGAGATGTAAAGACATCGAATCCACCGCACTAACCAGTTAGGCTGCATATTTACAATTCTCTCGCTTTCCAGGACGACGGAGCTGAAAAATCACCCACAAAGAAGAAACAGAAAAAGGATAACAAAGAGAACAAAGAAAAAACAGGAACTCCTAAAAAAGAGAAGGAGGGGGACAAAGACAAAAAGCGTTCCAGATCCAAAAAAGAGAAGGTATTTTATATGGCAGTATTATGTTTCAGCATGAGAACATTTCCTTTAGAAGCTTGGACTTAAAAGTGTTATGTTTCACTGTCATCCTGTGCACAATATGGTTGTTAGTTTCTTAGATCAACAGGTTGACTCAAACTCATGATTTAGGCTTAAATGCAGTTAAATTATCTGTGTTATTATAACTATAAAAGCATTAGTTTGTCTGTTTTTGAGAATTGGATAATTTTTTTAAATCCAAGATGGATTAGACTTAATCTGTACATGATCGAGTTATACCATGTGTCCGTGTGCTTCTCGACTTCTCACATTTTCAGGCCAAACCAGGAGGAAAAGGGAAGAAAGCGCAAGGCCCTGTGCACATCACTGCAGGAAGTGAGCCTGTACCAATTGGAGAGGAAGATGATGAGCTGGACCAGGAGACATTCAGTATTGTGAGTGTTAAAATTCTCATTTCAATCTTCCCTTTACTTGGCGTGATGTACACCGAAGTATGTTGATAATGTGTGATTGTGTCTGCAGTGTAAGGAGAGGATGAGGCCGGTGAAGAAGGCTCTGAAGCAGTTAGATAAGCCGGACGAGGGGCTGTCCGTGCAGGAGCAGCTGCAGCACACTCGTACCTGTCTGCTGAAGATCGGAGACCGCATCACAGAGTGCCTTAAATCATACAGCGACCCAGAGCACGTCAAGACCTGGCGCAGGTATCTCAACTACACATTACACATCTGATTTCAAGAGCTCCCGTTAGATTCCAACAGTATATTCAACACCGCTTTTTTTTTTTTTTTTGTCAGAAACCTCTGGATTTTTGTTTCTAAATTTACTGAGTTTGGGGCCCGGAAACTGCACAAGCTGTATAAGATGGCTCAAAAGAAGCGCTCCCAGGAAGAAGAGGTAAGCAGATCTTAAATTCACAGTTCTGATTATCATTGTTCTCCTCATGGACCGCTTACTCACTTCCTCCTGTTACAGAAAGAACAAAAGAAGAAAGATGATCCTGCCAAGAAAAAACCCTTCAGACCAGAACCGTCTGGATCTAGTCGGGACTCTGCAGGAACCCAGCATGCACCCAAACCCCATCCTCCGGTCAGCCATCCGCCTGGACCTCCCCCTCACGCCCACCATAGAGAGTACAACCAGCCCAATAAAAGACACTTTCCTAATGACGGTGAGAGATGCAACAATCCATCAAGTGTCACAGTTTTGGGGTCCAAACACTCTTATCAGATCAGAAAAACAAACACAGATAATTGCACTCACATTGTGCTGTAGTACTGTTAAACCAGGACCCTATGATGACTGTGATGCGGAACCAAGTCATAAAAATGAATTTGTCAAATTTTGTATGGATAAAAATCTAAAGTAGGTCAGTACAGTTAAATCAAAAGATGATATGGACTAGTGTCTGTGAATATTAAGCCGCAAAAAGAATATGAATATGAATCCTGCATGTTCAGCCTCTGCTGCCTCAATATGTGAGTACATGAACACATGCTCTGAGAGCCAATTCATGAGGATTTGACCATTTCTTTTGAGGAAAAACTATAGTTATATCACATACAATCAGAAACTTGGTCTTCATAGCAACCTGTCAAAATAAAAGTTTGATTAACTTGAAGAAACTGTGACAAATATATTACTTAATGTAATGATAGTATTACTAATACTAATAGTAATTTAAAAAAGTAATATTTACCAGAAAAAAAAAAATTTTCACCAGAATTTATTTAGCAAACAAATTGAAATGCACAACACAGTATTTCTGAAAAAAAAAAAAAATAATTTATATATGAGATCAATTAATTAGAGATGCTTTTGATGATTACATTTTAATGGTAACATAAAATAGAATCCAGAAAAATAATGGACAACAGTTAAAATTTAACAGTTTAGTTAAAATAGGACTGAATTTGAGAAAAAAATTACAAATATCTTGGGACCTAAAATATGTCGTTTTTGTTAAACTAATAATATATTGTGTAGGTTTCATGAATGCAATTAATTAGACATGCTTTTTGAATAATAACATTTACATTTATTTAATTTATTTAATAATAATAAAAAAAAAAGAAATACAGATTTCTAAAGCCGTACTAACCGAATAGTGCTCATAAATGTCTTCTGAGAAAGTGTTCTCAATTAAAATGGAGTAGAGGCTTGGACCCACAAACCGTATAGCTACATCACACAGCTACTATAATTCTGGTTTTGATGTCGGATCATTTTTGTACAATCAAAAAAAAAATGCCATTTAAAAATTCCTTTTGGTCTGGTTTGGTATCTTTTAACAGACAGGGGAGACTGGCAAAGGGACCGGAAGTACAGCTACCCAGGTAACAGCAATCAGCCCTGGCAAGGGGACCGGCATCACCCGTATGACACTCACCGGTACAAGGACCATCATTACGGTGACCGCCGTCCTCACGGTGACTACCGCAGCTCGGGAGGTTACCGTAACAGCGGCTCCCCTCGCAAACGCCCCTATGAGTATGGGAATGATAGAGACCACCGTGGCCATCGAGACTATTATGACAGGTGAGACAGAGTGGCTTTTTATTGAATCTGTTAACGTTTACGAGCCATCCTCATACCCAAAACTGTGTTGTTGTGTGTAGAGCTGTAGGACTAATATTTAGCTTCTTGTTTACAGACATCCAGACCCCAAGAGAAGGCGTTCCGATGAATACCGCTCCCCGAACTATCACCCAGGAGGAGGAGGGCATCCACAGGACTTCAGAAGGATGCCGGACCACAGGGGACCCCCTGGAAACCATGGCCCCATGGGGCCCGATCACTACCGCCCCTTCCACCCTGACAAACCCCCGCCCCTGATTGACCCCCGTTCCCCTCAGTCTCAGAAATCCCCCCTTGAGCCCATCTCACCTGCTATGGAAAGAACTGTGGAGCAGAAACCTGTGACGGACTTTAATTGGAACAACAGGAAGACGTGAGGTGAATACTTGCTGAGTGCAGAGACGCTCTGTACTGCCAAAAGGACGTGACTGAAAAGCAACCTAGGCAATAAATGGAGCCTCCAGCAAACTCCTCTTTATTGCCACTGTGTCCTCCGCTCTCTTCTAGGATTCACAGCCAGGTTAAGTCTGCCATTTTGGACTGAGGAGACAGAACAAAGCGTGGTTAGTCCTATGGACTACGATTGAACTTGAGAAAGTGTTCAAGTGCGCCTGAGTTAGAAAGTGCCTCATGTATTTGGTTTTTGTCGAGAGTCATTAGCAGAAAGGGACTATACTATGTCTTTTTGTTTCGTGTTATTTTGGTTTTGTGCAAAAAAGGATTATTTCATGAAAGTAGCCTTTGTGGGAGGAGAAAAAGGAATTGTTTTAATTGCACCTTCAGATGTTGATTCATATTTTTGTTGAGCTATTTGAAACTGTCACTTTTGCTTTCCGAAATGCCCAGACCCCTGTGATCGTATGTCATTTTGAGGAAAGAAAATCAAGTAATTACATGTACATTTGTGTCTGTCTTGTGTGATGAGCAACGACCGCAACAAATACTGGAATTTTTTGTTGTTGTTTTTTTTTTGGCTTAATGAGTCTTCGCTATTGCAGACCCGCCATTTGTTAATATTGCCATGTTGGAGGACAGTAGCCTTGTTTAAAAAACAAAGAAGGAAAAAAAAAAAGGCTAAACAGTATTCAGGGTCCATGTAGACCTTGTCCGAACACTAGATAATCATAACACTTAAGCTATCTTCGTTTTTATTTTCTTATATCTGTAACACTTGGCACCACTTAAGTCCACTTTATGGTCAGTGCTTGTACTGTTGCATCTTTTTATTGCACTAAAAGGACAGTACTTGCTCGATTTTGAGTATGTAGTTATGGGTAGACGTTATCCGAATCTGATTTTCATGTTGTTTTCTCAGTGTAAGTGTGCTGAAACGCTGATAATGTTGACCTTTAAGTGGAAATGTGAGTCCTGTATGACTGGACAGATGCGTGTTTCAGGAGCGGGCAGGTGTCACAAGCTATTTTTTGGTGAACCAGATTTTGTGCCAAAGCATTGACAGACTGGCATGCTGGTAGACACTGTTCATTGATTGTTAATTTGATGTGTTTTTTCCATCTGTGCCTTATTCTTGTGTAGATTCAAACACCGGATTGGTATAAGTATGTTGATCGGTCGAAAATGACGCAGTATTATGCGGTTGTGTACAATTTCAAAACATTCGCCAGGATGGAATTTTACCTTGGGTGCATGTAAAAGCCAGCTCTGTTGAGTTGGGGGGGACAATGTGGTGCACTCAATCCCCGAAAGATCCTGGTGTCTGGACTCAGAGAGCAGGTGAGCTGTGGACACGTCTGCGACGGAATACTGAAGATGTGTTACTTCTTTCCCACCCGAGCTCCTGCTCACACTCGGCAGACGTGTTGAGGTTCGAAACAAGCCAATTTAAAGTAATTTATATTTGTGAAAAGCCACTGTTTAGATTAACTGTACTGTACATATGTTTATAGACCTATATGTATTAAACTTTCCTACATCATGGACTATCTGTTGTTTTCTTCAGTGATAATTAAAACTAATTGCCGCTTTTAGAACTAGTTTTATGCAAACTATTTCAACTGCAAGTTGACCAGCTTGGATTTATTTAATTCATTTCCTTTCAGTTAATGTGATATTTAAGAAGAATCCTCTAAATTATAAAATTTTGTCCAAAGTTCTGCAAACCCCAGGCTTTGTCAGATATAACCTACATAAAACATATTTTTTTGAATCATAATGACGAATTGGTTAAGAAACGTTAAAAAAATTTCATTCCTCATTTTGTTTATAATTGTTGATTTTTATAATAAGTGGGGAAAGCACATTTGACTAGGATATTAGTGGATCATAGAGCAAGGGTTATAATAGGGCTCGTACATGGAAATGTAAAGACAGGATCATGGCTGTGGTCTACAGATGGTTCAGAATATTGTGATTACTTATTCTACCATTAGGTGGCAGTCTTAGCTCAGCGTACTCGCATTACGTCTGTGGTGAAGTCAAACCAAATGGAAAACAGCTGAATACAAAAACCCAAACATCAAAAATATATCAACATGACACTTTATTTTTTCTTTAATAAATAATTTACAGTATTTACAGGTGGTGTGTGGCACCGCTTTAGTCCTACATACAAAAACAGACTAAGCTGTCTGGTATCTCCCATTCAACGTTAATACATTTGAAAATGTTATCATACACTTTTATCTTTTATAGCATTACAAGTTTGATAACCTCTTTCACCATCAAGTTAAAACCAAGTAAGAGCTAGGTTAAAGAGAATAAAAACATAAAGTGCTTTTGTAATAAACAACACATGAACACCGCAAGTCACACGTTTCCTACTTTGTATTTACTTAAAGGACAAGATGTGTTTTACTATGGTTGCAAACTAGATTGTAAGTCCCTTATCGTATTGTTTTCTGGTGCTTGTGTACATATCCCTTTACATTTAAAGGTAAATTTGACCACACCCTATGATGTACCAAAAAATCAGCACAAAATATTATTTACTAAATCACACAAACTTATATACATGTCACATTACACATATAAATCCGAAAAGCACTGACAACACAAGCACACTTAAACACAAAAATCATTACAATCATTTTGCATGCTTTCAAAAGTCTCTTTAAAGCCATGAACTGCACCTACAACACAACTTTCTAAGCAGTAGTAAGGCTCGCAAAACTTGACAGTGTAAGAATAAATTACTGTGAAGTCTCTCAGAGGATTCTTTGTGCATAATTCATATCTAAACCATATTTTCATAGTCCAAACTTTTTACTAAGAGAAAACAAACACTGATAAGTGACAGCTGTGAATGATGTTCTTCGAAGAAATGGGACATGATGATGATGATGATGAAGTTACATGGGCTTCATCTTCCATAAAGACCTTTCCAACAGTCTCTAGACATGGCCTATAAAACTATTAGGCTACCAAGGGTGCAGTTTCACTCTTCAAAATAGTGGTGCTATGTATCGTGTGACTTCAGCTCGCCAATATTACTACTGTTATTTACAATACTGCGTGCCAGTAATCCTGAGCCTGCTAATGGCTGAAGAGCAAAAGCCCCCATTTCAAATGTTATAAGAAATGCGTGGCAGATGTTCTCATAAGCTCCTGCACTGGTCCATCCACCACACTGTAGTTAGCAGCACCTTCCAATATTATACACAATCGGGACATCTGGTTCGAGCCCAAATACTTAAGTAAACCACAAAAGGTCCCATGAGAAAGCGAGAGAGAGAGGGAAAATTCAGCTGTTGGGGAAATTGTTGGCACCATGGCTTGTTCTTTGGCAAAACGCCTCGCCATAAATTCACAGATCTACAGAGTCGTGAGTTAAACGGGGCCTACAGCACAGCCACGTCGACACCCTTTTGAAATGGAGAGCAAGGCGGTGCTCTTTAAGAAGCAGTAAGGATGACGGATGGATCTACCTTGTGGGTCCCATCTCAAACTGCAAACATTGTATGGAGGAACCTGGCTCTCTCCTGGATATATACATTGATGGTAATGCTACCTACTGCAAACTGACATGAATATTTTTCCACGAACGTGTATATTTGAAGCAAGTGTGTTCAGAGACAACTCTTTCTTGGGCTATACCATTGTATGACGTGGATATCTTTTACTTCTTTTACTTGTTCTCTGTAGTAGTTCAGGCTGATTTTGAACACCCTATTTGACAATGGAGGGAATTCGATGAATATTTTCCGAAATTATAACACCTAAGCAGTATGGGTGTAGTTTAAAGTCTGTTTGACATGGCTGACACCCTTTTTTATATGAAATGTAGCAAAGAGCTCTTGGCAGGCAGTAAAACTTATTACTGACCCATGAACCACCACACCAGAGCTATATTAGGACCCTGGGTGCAATATACAGATACTATGAAACACTTCACACACACACAAAATAACATCTTTCTTTTGCACACACACATATAGACAAACTATACAAAAGGCCAGATGTTATGGCCTGTTAATCTCTGTAGACAACATGACTTACTAGTCTGTTATGGCCTTGGCCAAGGGGTTTTCTCTAGAAAGCTAACATTTTCCTGAAGCTGGAGCTTCTTCAAAGAGAAAACTCCTGCCGTCCCTCCAGCGTTTTGAAACATTAATAAAATCTCCTGTCATGTCCTCTAGCCCGACTCCGGGAGACATACTTCACCTCTCACTTGGCATCGAGTGAACTGAAGAACATCTCCAAGCTCTTCTTTCTGCAAAGGATCACCCCCCTCTCACTCCTGTCAGTGGCACGTCACCCTGGTGGGAACAAGGGTGGTTTAATCTGACTCAGGTCTCGGGACCTCTCAGCGCTGCGTTCTCTGTCATGAAGCAGTTGTGAGATCAGCAGGATGACCCCAGAGATGGGTGGATCTCCAGGAACGCTTCTGCTCTGGCCTGATGAATGAACGTACGTGATGATGATGAGAGATGAGTCCATGGTGTGACACAAGACACACGAGAGTGAAAGCCCTCAGCAGAAGCTCAGGCTCTAGCTGAGAAGCCCAGCTTCTGGTAGATGTAACACAACACAGTGAGAGCAGCATTTCACATGCATACAGCATCTTACAACCATCTAACAAGGATGTCCAATGGGGACTACAGGCGAAAGGAAAACGAGCCAGTCCACAACTGTATGACAACAAGGCTGATGAGGATTAGGACACTAAAAGCCCATTTCTCTGAGGCAGAGTTGAATACTGTATCCTTTTCAAAGAGGTGATACTTGTCTTTGTTGGAGTGGAGCATTTTAACATCCTCAAAGGCGTAGTAGGCCGCCAGAGTGAAGTTGATGTCCCCAGAAGATAGCAGGTCAAAAACACAGGATTGGAAGTACAGATCCTCAACTGGTAGACGTTCTTTGCACTTGGCCATGGCTGACTGGTATGTGAAGCCATTAATAGGAGCGCCTGGCCGCCCCCTGCTTAAGACTTGGCTCTCCGCCGCCCGCGCTCTGAAGCTCCTGAAGTCTATTCGCTGGTTTGCAGGGCAACCGTGCAGGCAGAGGTAAAGATCCTGGTTGTCCTGGTCCTCCACCGAATTCACCACCTCCTCTGGCATCCGCACCGCAAAGGTGAGGTAGCGGCCAACCTGCCGGACTACAATGGTGGTGCCGATGTAGCGTGCCTGGATCTCCACGTGTTGTCCAGGCACCTTCTCTACTATGCGCAAGGTGTTGGCCCCATGGCGGTCGCCTCCGTTCTTTGAACCATCAGCGAATGCAGCAGGAAGCTCGTCGGTCTCCGCATGGTACATCTTCTGGTCTACACATTCTTGAAAGTTCTTGAAGATGATCGTTAGCTGTGGTAAAAGTGAGAACAAGTGAGAACAGTATTCAAGATCAATGATGGTCTTGGACATCAATACTTAAAAACAAAACAATTCTACAGGGGAGATGGCTAGAAATTAACATTTCAAGTGCACAAAGTTTTGATGTTGAAAATGCTATTTTTGTTCAGTCAAAACCAGCCAAGAAACCGCAACCACAGACATAAAGTGTTTTATGCACCACTGCATATGGCAAAAGATGGTGACTAAGTACTCAATTCTGCATAACCGAGCCTTGTCTTTATAAAATCAGAGGACTGTGTAGTGCAGACCCTCCAAGCCCAGAAGCTTTCGTAATGTCACATTTCAGCAGCAGCAGCAGCTCAAGATACAGGGGGCCAATGTAAACGCACTCGGGAGAAACACAGGTCCAGTCTATGTTACAGCAGGCCTCAGTATGCAGACACAAAGACAATCCATTCATGCTGCTCAGAGCCTGCCTGTGAACCCCGGATTCAGCTCCAGGGAGTGGACTCGTGCCAGCTAGAGAGCACAGCCTGCACAGGGGCTCATTAGAGAAGGCTGCTCCTACCTCTGACTCCTCCAGCAAGCTGCCATTAGAAGGCCAGTGGACTGCTGACACATGTGTGACCTCGAGATGTCCAGGCTGCTCTGATCTCGCAAATGATGCATATGAGTGTGTACATACGTGTCTATGTCTGGAGACTCAGTTAAACCAAACCACCCTATAATCACTAATGGGGCAGTGATCTACCTCCTGTTAGCACCACCCTAGATTTTCGCAGGACAGCGAGAGCTCGTTTAAAGCAAAGGGCCTATCAATAAAAAAGAGATGTCTTGTTTGCACAGGTGCCATCTGCCTGCAGACCTGTTTGCGCATTTGTCCAAGCTGAATGGCCTCTGAGAGGCCTCAGTTTAACAAAAATATCACGATCCCTTTCCCTCCAACAAGAAAGAACTGTGGGCCCATCTACTTAATGGGGAATCATTAGAGGTTTTTTCGATGGCGGAAAATTGCTCTGTTTCCTAATGTGACTGAGTACAAAGTTCTTGTGTTTTTACTGCCACAAGGAAAAACTCTGAAACACATTCAACCCTGGTCACACAACTCCAGCAGC
This sequence comes from Carassius gibelio, assembly GCF_023724105.1. NCBI lineage: Eukaryota > Metazoa > Chordata > Actinopteri > Cypriniformes > Cyprinidae > Carassius > Carassius gibelio. Next base: position 11,819,431 of record NC_068413.1, on the reverse strand, counting down.
CAAAAGCACATCAGACTTAGTGAAATTAGCATTCGGCAATCGGACAAATAAACTTGAAGTCCTGTGTTTTCACCTTAGGCTCCACAGCTGGCCAATTCTAAGGCAGCTCCCCAGTTTGACCAATGGGCCGTAAAGCAAAACAATGATAATTTATGAGGTATGAGGGCCAACTAATGCAGAGAAAATATCAGCAGTTTCCTGTATGGACCGAGCACTTAGTTAAAACAACAAGACTCCTAACTCACACAAACAATGGCAAGGGCTGCCACAGATATAGCAGCATTAGTTCTGACTGTCTGAAAAAAAATGAAGGCACGGGAGTCTGCTAACATTCTAATTTATTACTTCTCTTTTTTGTCGGCATTTCTTTAAAAAAAAAAAAAAAAACATAATCAGACTTTCACTAATTGTCTTATCTCGTCTTCATCTTACTTGGAGCAGATCCAAATGCTAACTACATTCTGCAATTACAAAGTCTGCTTTCTCTTCCCACTGGTAAAACCACACTTTTACCATTAACTACTTCCATGCTGAAACCGTTCCTTAAAAGGTTGGTGTAATGAAACCGAGACGGATGCTGAAATTACTTTTACTTGTTTTTTATGTGAGGTACTAAATATCGTTACCTTGCTAGTAGCCGTAGCAGACGATCCAGGCACAACAGGAGTGTTCGTGACCTGCACAGACAGGTACTTATTGTGAATCAGTGGCCAGGCTCCCTCAACTTTACAGGTCTGAAAGTCATCGGTGAATGTTCGGAGATGTGGGTCCCCAAAAAAGCCGCAGTGAGTGTAATTTGGTGGCGCGGCATTACGTGGTAGACTCCGCTCGTAATGGCACACTTCTGGCCTGTCGGAGGGAATGTTGACGTCCGGTGGTGCCTGGACTGGGGGTGGGGGTGTGCGGGCACGAGGCTGGGTAGTGGGACCTTCTTTGGAGCAGTTGTGTTGGCTCATAAGATCCTCTATACCATGTTGGGCTGAATGGTAGGCCAGGTCACCCCGGCATGTACGGGCAGTGCGACGGACACAGTTGTTATACGCTCGCAGCGCAGTGCAGAACTCCTCTTCTGGGCCAGAGCTAGAGGTGGAGGCCCAGAACTCAGAGTTACACTTCAGGATCTTACACTGCAGAGTTGCTGTGAAGTCAAAAGAGAGATAGCATAAACACACTGTCATGGTCAAACCAAGTTTACAGAAAGCTGAAATGAAATAAGCATCAACCAGAGTAGCTGACAAAACTGATTAAGCTTTTAAATTGAAAAGTAACAGTTAAAATAAAAACAAAGGCTTTTGAGAAAAGGTGTCGTAAAATATCAACATCCTTTACATTTTTATTCAAGAATAGCCCATTTTAATTTCTTACAGTTAATTTTACACCCTCTTTGCACTTTTAATGCACGTTTCATTTTTTATTCTGATTATGTCAGTTATGTTCATGAATGCCAGTTGCTCAATTCTCTCAAATCAACACATGAATTCTCTCATCATCTGGACAAAGTGAGGCTTTAATTCCATCAGTAATAAAAACACAACAAAAAAAAACAAAAAACAACAACATTCCAACCAAGTTCCAAGTTTCTGTGTTTTGCCAACTTCCATCAAGTCTAAGTGCTCTAAATGCTTTATAAAGCAAGGCTTTTGTCATCTTGTTGCCTTTTCGAAAATAAATTCAACAAAAAAACATTCAAGCAGGCCAATCAACGTTTGTTGAGTTTATGTGAAATTCTAAATGTTAATGGGATATTCTGATTACGTCTGTGTCACAGGGGAGAAAAGTTCAACACTTAAGTTCTATTGTAATACAAAACGTAAAGCAATAAGCATCTAAATAGGCATCGTTATAAAGTAATGAACTCTCGACAGGCTTATCTAACTTCATTACCTCAACCTGAATGACATCACTTTATATTAGTCAACGGGCTGTATGCTTTATCGAAAAATGACTGATTCCAAGATCCCAGTTGGATATCTAGCATTTCACACTGTTTAAGGTGCAACATATATTAATAGCAATTAAAGACAAATGGGAAGGAAGCCCTCGAACTGACAATCACACCAGCAAAAGTCTATTATTTAGAAGTGCTAATCATCTCAAATCAAATTCACACTCATTCACACCTTGTGCTGTCTCTTTGCATTGCTAAGCAGATCGCGGGGGTGCTTTTGAGTAAAGCACCGTGGGTGTCAGTGACCGAGGGCAAATGCACATCTGAAAAAAATCACTTAGGGCTTTAACAGAAGGGGGTAGCTGTTTGTGTGTGTGTGTGTGCGTATGTGTGTGTCTGTGGGAGGGTGTAGTCTTAGGACTCTGAATGAAGACAATGCAATTTGTCATTGAGAAGAAACCAGCGGAGTCATAAATTAGCCCTGTGTAAAGGGATTAGGTAGAGTTTCATCAGCCATGCAGGGCAGGAGGGAAGGGGGCTAAGGACTGCCTTAAAGAAACAGGATCTCTGTAGAGAGACTGGCTCCAGGACCAATGGGCGGAACACAGAGTAGGTCTCACCATTCCACAGGTCAAACTGGATATGAGATAGCCACCTGTCCAGAGCAAAAGGCCGTAATCAAAGGCAAAAGCAATTTCAAGCACATTCCCCTTTCTCGGATTACAAGATCTGAATTAAAATCTGAAGGCTTTTCAGTCATGTGGTTTTTCACTCTTTTCGTTTGATAAAATGCAAGGACATGCCAAAACTCCACACAACTTTGCTTCCAAATGATCACGCAACAATCTTTGTTGTCTATCCACCTACCAGCTACAAAGGGCATTTATCATCCATCTGATAAGAGACAATAGGCTCATTTAAGATGTCAACAACTAGTGCTTGCATGATTGCCTTTTCTCTGGTGTTAAATTACTTTGAAGATGCGACACAGGGTATAAAATCAAACTGCACACTACTTACAGCTGACCGGAGCCTTGGCAGAAAATGAGATTGCACTTTTACTTTTATTAGACACATTAGACACTTCTTTTTACAATAAATACTACTTTGTCAACAAAGATTTTAAATAAGATTAACGTTCCATTTAAGAACTTTGAAGTTTTTTTTTTACTTTTGAAGACGGTCTTCACGCGTTTTAAAAGGCTTTACTGTGTGTGTGAAATGGTTTTTGGAAATGTTGCCCTCACAAGCCCAGCGAAGGCATGTAATAGGCTAGATGTGGAGGGTTCGCTTCCCCTCCCCCAAACACGAGAGCACGTCTCCGGCAGAGCTGTGGGAAACACTGCGGTAGTGCAGCACAACCGAACCGAACCTTCGGATGACCACGCTCTCATCGCACGGTTTTACCAATGGATCAAAACAAATCAAATTCATCACTCGCGATATGCAAACATCCTTTTTTTTCTCTTATCTTGCGAAAAAGTTTAGATGGAAATGTAACACCTTTATCTTAAATGTATTATGTGTAGCCTAAAAAGTTATAAACAACATTATTCAAGCGTGCATAATGAAGGAATGCACACTAACATGAATTAGAAGATAAATAGTCTAACTTTTACTAGACATAACTGGGTCATGACTAAACAAAATACACCCAACTGCGTTTAATTTGCTGCTAAGTAACAAAGCATGCGTTTGTCTGCGTTATTTTAACATATTTAACTGATTTGGGTGTTTGTTGTTTGATAGAGATTATGTTGCATCATTGGTTCGATAAACCAATCCCGAATAAACATCTTTATTTCCAGTCCTAAAACTCGAATTATATTACCCATGATAAATGTTGTTCTTACCTGCTGGAAACAGACAGAGAAACCCAACAACGAACTGGCAGACTTGTAGCGCCGATGGTGCTGCTCCTTTCCCCATAACCATCCATCCAGCACGGGACAGCGCTCCTCTCCTCTCCCTGTTTACACCAGCAATGTGAGGAAAGGCGGATTAGAGCAGTGCTGCGACTTTCCGTTTGATTAAGTTGCTGGAGAACCGCAACACAGCGAAATCATGCCGTCCGCCCTTCCGTCGGACAAATATCGCTGCTTTTTGTCAGGTATTCTCAGTGTTCACACATTCCCAACCCTCACTAGAAACGTGCCATCGATCTTCCAGTTCGCTAGTGTCAAGAGGGTGCAGCCTACACTGCGAAGTGCACCAATAAGAAGTCACTGTTTCGCCACCAACCCCTCACTAGTTTCAAGTTACGCCTGAGCTTTGAAAAGTACTTCACGCGTTTGCAATGTAGGCTGCGAACTCATGAGAGTGAACACATTGTTACTTTTTAATAAATTACTAAAGTGAATACTTTCCTCTGCAGCTGTATGTATCCTAAGTTCGGACAGAGTCAAAAGGAGGCTGAAAATGTATTTAAATCAAGTTCTAAAATTACTATGGTAATTAGCGTTTACTTGTCTTATAGATAAATTCACCAATTAGCCTGACCATTTAATCTCATTTGTCATCCCAATAATTGATGTATTGAAAAGTTGTTCACTATAAATGAAAGTAGGCTACAGACAGTCACATGTCCAGATTTAGTATACATAATAATTAAGCGTCCATTCTAAATGTATCCAAGACAGATTGCTTTGTCTGATATAAATCATAATCACAATAAGTGTTAGTGAACACAGTACGGTTGAAAAAAGGGTCATACAGGTTAACTGAACATTTGCAAATACATAATAATTAATTCTTTTAGGCCTATATTAACAATACAATGTTACTATACTGTTGTTACTACTTGCAATCTGAAATAAAACATACTTTCAATAAAAAAAAAATATTTTTTTATACATAATGAAAAGTTTGTTTCATTAGGCTGTCCAAGTAGTTAAATATACATGCTTGTATAGCTGATGGGTTATAGCAGATCAAATCCTAGTCCTGAAGGGCCAAAGTCCTGCAGAGTTTAGCTCTAATTCGTCCCAATATACATGCCTAGAAGATTCTAGTAATTCTGAAGACCTTGATTTCTTTGGTTCAGGTCTTTAAAGGGTTAGTTCACCCAAGAATGAAAATGCATCCATATTCTACTCACCCTCGAAGCATCCTAGATGTATGTGAGATTCTTCCTTCAGAATAATCAAATCAGAGTTGCTTTTCCAAGCCTTTCAGCGGTTGTTTGTTGTCAACATTTCAGAAGACGTGAAATGAAGTGCGCGCATCTGTAATAAAATGTCGCTCACATGGCTCTGAGAGGTGAATAAAGGCCCCCTGTTTTGAAACCATGCATTTTTGTAAGATAAATATACAGATTTCAAATGTAATGAACACTTTATTTCACACTTCTGCTGACTGTTGGGAACTGGAAGATGTGCAGGCAGATGTCATAGTTTGTCAGCGCTGCATGTTTTGTGACGATTGCAGAGAGAGAACAAAACAAAACGCCAATCACGAATTAGAATTACAAAACGAGGATTTGTAAAAAAAAAAAAAAAAAAAAAAACCTTGGAGGATTTCGAAATAAGCCAAGAGGAGATTGGGTGTCCTTTGCAAAAATAAGGAAACTTGTTTCCTTTGCTCCTACATTTCCCAGAGGCACGTGAGCGTGACGCATACATCGTCGATCTTACACCTGCAAGTCTTCCGGTTCCTCACAGTCAGCACAAGTGAGAAAATAAAATTGTTTATTACGTTTGAAATCTGTATATTTATCTTACAAAAACGCATGGATTTGCTACAGGGGGCCTTTATTCATAGTTTACTCTAGGGTGAACTAACCCTTTAATTGGGGATGGAGCTAAACTCTGCAGGACAGTAGCCCCCCCATCGGGAGCAGACTGGATGGACACCCCTGTGTTACATAGCCTACTCATTTAAATGCCAAAGAGAGAATCAGATTCTGATAAAACTGAATTTGGAATTTATGCTTTATCGAGTATACTGAACTTAGGAAGAAATCAGAAAGGACAGATGCTGTCCAAACCTTCAAATAAAAAATGGAAGAGAATCCCATACCACCCACAATTAGTTGGAATGGTATAATGTATGATCACCTGTTACATAGTGTTCTGTCTCTGTCAATGTAAATGCATCCGCCTAAGCATCAGCATACATAATCAATGCCTAGGACTTTTAAAACATCTAGCCAATATGTGATGTGACACCAGTTAAGAGATCTAACAAGCTTATGTCAATGCATTTGCTTTATTAAATCACCCTGACAGATTACCTTAACAAGATGTACTGCTATAAAATGTGAACTATTTATATAATACATAATCATACTAGGACTTCTTTTTTGTTTCTGTGAACATATACAATGAAGGATGAATAAAACTTGCCAATCTATAAAATAAAAAAGCTATTAAAGTATCATTAAAGTACTATTAAAGTAGCAAACAATCTGATCATAAATGTCTTGTTGGGATTTTCACAGGCCGAGGTAACCAAAAGGTCCTAAAGAAAAAAAAGGAATGTTGATTTGGTATAGGGCAGGCTATATGGTGTTGTTTTTAGTGGTCAGCTGCTGCAGTCCAACAGATGGCGCTTGCACAGTGGTTGAGAATGAATGATATCTCCAGAGATGCGTCCTCATGTATAAGGTTTTTTTTTTTAAGAACCATATTATTTACAGTTCAACTGTGATGTCTTCATTTTCTTTTGAGATTAGAGAAAATTAAATGGAGGTGCATTAAACCAAAACGTAACATTATAATACCTTATCCTTAATGATGGTGTTGTGAACCCAACACAAATGTTATCTAACCATTTGTGAGTTTAATTGATAATTAACAGCCTGTCTATGATTTCTAGTGCGACAGAGGCTAAAAAAATTTTTTTTTGAGATAACACTCATTAGTGACAGCAGCTGTGCATGACATCTAAAAATCCCGTTCTCCCTTTCTTCTGTCCTAATTAATGCAAAAATGTAAATTATTCCTGATATTAAACATAATACTTATATCTAGATCAGCACTGAAGACGAAGAACTGTACTAGCTACAGTGTAATGCAGACTTTTAAGTCAAAAACTACAAGAGACTATGCAATATAATGTTCCCTGTGCCATTTAAGAGAGTGTTCACTGTTTAAGTAGCTAACCACTGCATACTGTTTGAAATGAATCAACGTTATCTGTCAAGAAATCAACCAGAACCCACCTTTTTGAATGCATGGAGCTCTTCGACACTTTTGGGTTGAGTTTCTTTGCAGAACCGGGATGAAGCTTGCCTGTCGAATCCGGACTGAAGCGCGAACAGGCGTGCTTTGTAGCCTACCAGTAATCCGAAATACTTATTTAAGTCCATACATCGTTGTAAAACTAAAGGTTAAGCACTCCTGTCGTCCCTGCATGATTTCCCTTGTTTATTAGCTGTTTATTATTTTAAAGGAAAGATAGTTTTTTTTATCTAAACGCTGCTAATCTGCTTGCGGTGTCTGATGTTATTTTCATCATCGGTGTCGTGATCTTGAAATGAAGGTACGATCCGTCAACCAGTTTATCGAGACACACGCGATGAAAAAGAAAACCTCGGAAATGTTTTCGAATCGATAGTGTTCTTCATTTTGCCGTGGTATTCCCAGGATTCCTCCGTGGCTCTCAGGAGTTGAGTAGGAAGAGCCCTCGGGGCAGCAGTGTTGATAGCGCTGGCTCGTTTCCTCGCCTCAGTGTTGTGAAATGACGAGTTTGAAAGTGTGAGGCACAATGATCAACGCTGCAGTCTCCAACTCCCCACACTGTCATAGTCAACACGGGCTTATGTCTGTTAAACCAAGCTTTATGATTAACGGTAAGATTATAATGTATCTGGATTAGCAAACACATTCTGTTTAAACATTTTTAGTCTGTAATTTAGTGTGTGTGTGTGTGTGTGTCTCTCTACATCTCGATATAATTACCATACCTATCTACTACAACTTGAAGTAGCCTAGTTAACCAATCCACTACTTATCCATAAACTGTGTTAATTAGCCTAATGGTGTGCTGTTACCATGGATGTACTTTAATAATAGCCTAATACAAAACATATAGACATTTACATTTTTGTGCATTCATTTAATGTGGTCATCAAATGTAATAACTGATATTGTGAGTATGATGTTGCTATTATACAACAGTAGCAGCACAGTACTGTTCTCACAGTATATTTCTTAGGCTGTACAAAGAAATTGTATGCAAGTACAATGTGTTTTAGATTAAAAAAGATATATTAAAAAAGTAAATAAAAAATACTAGTTCTTATTTGATCAACTACAGCAAACGATAATAGTCTGAAAACTGCAGAAGAATCAGGCTTTGAGTTGCAAGCAACACACAGACTACAACAGAGTATTCCCTTTCACAGCATTCAGTACTCACTCGATTCTAGGATTTTTTCGTGTATAACTTTCCACACAGAGAAGGAGTGAAAGCGATAACACAGACACTTGGGCTGTGTCCAAAACGGCATACTCTCTGAGTAGGTATTTCTTCTGAATAAGTACTTATTTGGTGCCCATGAGTAGCATAAATGTAATCTTGACATACTGTATTCATCATGTTGTCATGTGACCATCAATGTCAGTTGTTTCACCTCACTGCCATTCACAAATCCTCCCCAATGGCCTCATTGGATATCAGATGCACACTTCATAACTTTTTTTCCTATATGAATACTGTGAATTTAGGCATACTACTCTGTTCACATTTTGTCATGTATGTACTTATATTTTAATTTTTTTTATTTTGCCTACTATATAGGAAGTATGCCATTTCAAACGCAGCTTTGGACTTTTAAAAGTGCACATGCCCAGCAGATGTTGGCTCACAGGGACCCAGGTTTGAGTCTATCCTGGCTCCCTAACCTTCTAGAGAACCTGCTGAATCAGATGAAACCCAACTTTAACATCCATTAACATGATCGCAAATCAAAAGTTCAGGCTACAGTGTATTTATTTAGGAAAATTCTTAAAAGTAGGCGCACATATAGTTACAAACATGTCATACAAACAAACTACATAAACTAGACTTGGTTTATTGTTGGGTGTAATTACATGCAACCTCTTAGTAAAAACAGTCAAGGTACAAATAATGTAATTAGACAGTCTAAATGTAAATGGCAAAGATCCAGAAAGTAACTAAAGTGTTCGAAACAAGACTGGCTGCTTTGAGTCATGTCCTGGTAACTGCAGAGCAGGGGTGTGACTAGACTCTGCCAATGTCATTTCTAGATTTAAGAAATAAAATACTATGACCTGTCTACATTATACCAATCCCATATATAATGCATGTAATATTTTCAAGTCCTGTTAAATTTAGAAATTAGGGAATATTAATAATTCAGCCATGACAACTCTTAGGATAGTTTTTTAAAATATTTTATTAATGTAAATGGAGTGTACATTAGTTTGGTGTGGGTAGACTAGATCTGCTACGCTGCTGCTGTAGAGCAAGTATGACTTGCTTCTGCTAAATGCTCATAACATAAATTTAACAGAACAAGAAAGAGGGAGACCCCGTAGCAGTTCTATGCAGGTGGTGTTGGGGAGGTGGAGGGTTAGAATAAGAATTTCCATTACATATCTGCACGAAACTTTTGCAATATTTTATAAATGTTGATAAAAAAATTGTGTAACAACGTTTCCCTGTTACGTTTCCAGTGTATTGTGTTAAAACGTTTCCCTTAACCAGTGTTATGAGGCAAAAAAAAATAAAAATTCTCCCTCGCGGGAAGTCACTGCGCCTGTGATAGATAGGTTCACGTATATCGCAGCCAGAACACTTTCCATAGTTTTTAATCGAAGGAGACGTATGGATGAAACTTGAAGTAGCATGGAGAGCCACTTCTGGGATGCTTACGAGTCGTGGCGCAGCTGGTATAAACACAAGAATTGACTAGAGTGGCTGTGCCGGAGCCGTAATGCGCCGCAGACATGTGCAGTGTAAATAAGGGGTTATTCATCCAATCATTCATTAATGGCAAGGAGAGCCCTTTACAGCTGTTTCACACTGAGTGCAATGTGAAAAAGTGAGGTGAATCACCGACGAACGTTGCTTTCACACCGAGCACAAAACGATTAATCGCATTCTGTTAATTCAAGTCTGCTCTCAAGGTGGCACCGACCTGCAATGCATTTTCGCTCGTGTAGCCTATATGTCTCGTAAATGGCTTTTACATTGTCCACTGCTAAATATACAGCATTTAATTAAGAGAAATAACTTGTAGTTCTTCATCAGAAACACAAACTATCCATACTACTTACAAGAAAATATAATTAGAGGTACAATTAGCATCAAGCTAAATTTCAAAATGTTTATAATGAATGTTTTTGCTCAAACTCTTATAACAAAATAACTTCTGATTGTGATCTAAAATGGATTTTGATTCTAAAACAGGCAGACATGCACTCTTTGTATGTTATGATGGACTGAACGCTACCTGCTTGTCATTTGTCATAAACATCCTTTATTGTTATAAAAATGAGCTGCATAAAAACATATACAGAAAATATCACTTCATTTGATGGTTCCGGAATGCATTCCTGGTGGGTATTTTTAACACTTTTAACACTTTCATATGGATGAAAAACAGCACTTGTTCGGAAACCTGAAGGCTGACTATGCATCTTTGGGAACTTTTTCATTAAGCAAAAATAGAAAATGCAACTGGCAATATTTTGTGTAACTCAATATAAACAAATCAATATTTAGCTGATTTTCAGATTACCCGCAGTCCCTTTGACTATTCTGATATTCGGAACAACATTACGCTTGTGAGCGAGATCCATTGAACAATTCACACAAGCTGTTCACATGGAATGTATTTTTGCAGGTAAAAATGTGAGACACAGGGCAGGAAAAATAAATAAATGAAAAAAAAATCAGGGTCTCAGAATGCATGTTTTAGAAAGCTGAACTTCTTTTAACATGACAGGCATTCTAAAAATGCAACTGTTATGGACTAGACACAAGCGCAATGGTCAAAGACGTCCATCTAGTATGTTATGTAAGTTTACATAGAAAAAGCACAGTGCAATGCAAAGATTTTATGTGAACAGCCCCTGTGGCAACAAGTTCGGCACAAACTGTATTATAATGAATGGTCATTGAAATAATAAAAATGGTCTTTGAAGCATTGCATGCTTAGGGTGTACATTGGGGTGTTACAGTGCAGTTATTGCATATCAAATCAATCAACCTGCCATTTGAATTGCTGGAGTGCACACATAAGAAGAAAAGAAAAATACCCATCACTTTCCAAAAAAGCAGAAAAAAGATCTGTTCATCTGAACATATCTGAGCAAATGCATATGAGACGGTTTGTTGCCATCATAAATAAACAACCTAATGTTTAACAACCTAAAATGCTTTGACTTGATGTAATAAAATAGTTACGTATTTTATTAAAAAGTAACATTTTATATTTGACATTGCCTGCTACGACTATGACAGATGCTTGAGGGATATCACATTTACATTAATCTGCTAGTTTCCAAGGCAGAGGTTTCCACCCTGGTGTGAAGAGAATGGCTTTCGAACAGTCGGATGCTGGACATCCACCTCAAACACAGCTGGCGGAGGACAAAAAAAGAGGGGGGTGCAAGGGCAAACAGACCAGGCTTGCTGAAGCTATACGCTCAGTTGATACACGTTCGGCTGACATCTGAGTGATAAACTTTGCAGCTCTAAGAATGCATCTTTTAAATTTAGCACTGCAATAAAGAATCCAACTAGAGCATTAGCAAATACGAATGACAGAAGGTGAAAATGACTGTTGCATATTTAGTGGAGGAAGACCCACGCAATAACAGCATAGTGTAATTAAAGAATGGTGAGAAAAACACAAGTGAAAATAGTAATGGATAAAGAATGCAATATGAGTCAGACAGAGGAAACCACATAACATAGAAGATGAAGAAGAAAACACATCAAGAGCCAGACAGCTACAAGATGTCACACACATGCACTAAATAAAAACAAAAAAAACATGAATATATTATATTTTGACTTAACACAATGACTTTGATTTCAGTGGTTACTGAAAAATATTACAATACTATTACAACCAAAATGAAGAAAAATCAATAACAACCCTCCTTTTTTGCTCCCCTTGATTTCCTTTCATCTGCTTTATGGTTGAACACTGACAGTGCCGATATCATTATGTTTCATGTAATCCATTATAGACACTCTGTCAGTTTTAGGCACGTCTTAAAGCCTTGGCCACTATAACAGAATGTGAGGTGAGGAGAAGTCTTGCAGAGAGTGAGGCATTCCAGCCAGTGATTATGGAAAGAGACTGTGGGATCCCGATCTGGGCGAAAACCACTCATTTTCCAATTTGTCTCATGAAAAGGCAGAGGATTGGGCACAGTGAATCTAGCCGATGTTTATGTTATGAGTGTTTGTGTAAGAAGAGCCTGTTGTAGGAACACTATGATCTGAAGCATGGTCACACATTTGAGATGAATGCTTACAACAATGTCGAAAGCATGATCAAAGGAAGGTTTATCTTATTTCTATTGTGTTGTGTATAATTAGTTAGATAAGTTGAAAGAATGACTAGACTGTCATTTTCCGCTTTGCTAGAGAGGGACTTTATCAGCGTATATGTGAGCTAGTGAATATCCGCACTAAGCTTTCTAAACAGCAGCTTAAACAAAGCTGTCACCATATTATCTTCAACACAACAATAATGAAGTGTGTGTTTAGTCTAAAATGCTTTTGAGTGTAGCTTGCTTTAATGTGCCCTTGAAAATAAGTCAAAAAGATGCTAGCAATTCTATTCTGTTATTTTTATATAGCGATACATTTGTGGGACCAGTTCCATATTTAAATATGCACACGACAAAACAATTTAAAGGAACACTTCTTTTTTTTTTTTTTTTTTTTTTTTTTTTTTTTAATAGGCTCATTTTCCAACTCCTGTAGAGTTAAACAGTTGAGTTTTACTGTTTTCTAATCCATTCAGCCGATCTCCGGGTCTTGCAGTAGCACTTTTAGCTTAGCTTAGCATAGATCAATGAATCTGATTAGACCGTTAGCATCTCGCTTAAAAATGACCAAAACGTTTCTAAATTTTTCCTATTTAAAACTTCTTCTGTAGTTACATCGGCCTAGAAAATCGCAACTTTACATTTCCATCGGTCTTAGTACACAATGTAACTACAGAAGAAGTTTTAAATAGGAAAAATAAACTCTTTGGTCACTTTTAAGTGTGTTGGAAAATGAGTAGGCCTATATTTTCAAAAAAAGTGGAGTGTTCCTTTAAGCTTAATTATGTCCGACTTCAGCCTGCATGTAATGAATACAAATGCTAAATGGGAAAAGACATGTTAAAGTTATTTTGGTTGTTTAGTTATTAAAATGAAAACTCAGACAATTGTCTAATAGGAGTCTCACACTTTTTTCAAGCAAGACTATTCATTTACATTTATTATACACTTTTATCCAAATATATAAATTATTATTTTTACCAGTATGTGTGTTCCCTGGGAATTGATCCCATGCTCTTTTGCGCTGCTAACACAATGCTCTACCACTGAGCCACAGGAACATCACTATTCTTGATAAGAAACACGCTAGGTGGTTTCATAAACATCTGTGGACTCTTATTGCTACTCAAAATTCTGACTATGATAGAACTGATAGATTCAAGTTTGTTTACATTCTCGGTCATCCCTGTTTTACCTGCAGGGACATTCCTGGTTATTTGTTGTACGGGACTGTTAAGTAAACACATTTGTCACATTCATCAACCCTTCCATCATATGACTCACAATAGCAGAGAACAATCATCACAACACGATCTTAATCAAACACACTGCTTTAAATCAACATCATAGGCCTTTCTGTATTCATTTTATTTGTATTTATCTTTTTTTGAAGAAAGTTAAAAGATATTTTGTTAGACTGTAAATCTGTTTCTCTGATCTGATCTACATATTTTTTCTTTGTCATCATAATATAATTGCATAATACATTATATATATATATATATATATATATATATATATATATATATATATATATATATATATATATATATATATATATGTCTGATACTTTGAAATTACTCTCACCAACTTCAAACAGATTGGCTTGACTTAACCTGTCATCAGTTATTTCCTGCTGATAAGGTAATTCAGTGATTCAGCAATAACTAATGAGACATGAAGCCAAAGCGTTTCGTAGAAAAACTCCAAACAAATATGTCAGAACTGCCTGGTAGGAACACCCCCATCTGTGATTGCTGTGCCAACTGAAATAACTACCTTCATTTATCTCTTTCTCCCACAGAGCATATCAGGATAATCCCTCTTCTTCAGACTTCATGCATAATGCATCAACCTAATCCTCAAGAATAGGTGGCAGGTGATTATAATTACTCAGGTAAGACTGTATCTAAAAATGCAGAGCTCCCTATCCCTTTATCTCACATTATCATTATAAATGATACTTTTTAAATATTCAAATTAAGTTAACGGCTAATAATTATACAGTTTTCGCAGAAATCATTGCCTATTATGGATAGATAAAGTTAAGTGAGTGGAGACATGATCAGTTGCATCAGTTTCCTTAATGCAGTAGTTATCAGTGAATACTAAGGTTATAGGTGAAATCAGTGTATAACTAAAATATATATCTAGAAGTTAGTCTTAATGGCACAGTTGACTAAATTTTTTTTTAAATTCAGTTTTCAATTTTTGTTCTTATTGGAAAAACATGCATGTGGTGAGATTTCTGCAAAATGACATTGCACTGTTTTCTTGCACGATTCACGTCACTTTCAAGGTGAAACATCCAGTGAAATGTCCAGTGACCTCAAATGTATTTGAAACAGATGAATATGAAATAATGTGGCTTTATTGTTTTAAGTTTTATTGTGACGGTTGTTGTACTTATCACACCATTTCTGGAAATTAAATGTCTGGTAAGTGGCGCTGAAATGGTTAATGCTAATCATGTTTGAAAATAAGGTACAACCTACACTTACCTCTACCCTAAACCTATTGGTAGTGTTAACAAAAGTAAACCTGAGATAAAAATACATTATTGCTGAAACAACAATGCCATTGTAGCTTGCATCTTTAAAGCACTTTTACTGTGCATTGTACATTTCATGGGGCTAGTAGGCCTACCTGAGTGATATAAGTGCAATGCTACCAAATGTCAGAAAAGCCATACATTAAAATTGGTAATGTGATGCAAACATCAAAATGTATTACTACGTGTGAATCATGCATAGTAAAAGCATTTAAAACACAATGAAGTCTTTATAAACTGCTAATCTACCCCGTAATCATAATTTGTGTGAATGAGAGTTATTATTATATATTTGTTTTTAGTGCCACAGAGTGTTTATTTCAGCTGGAAGCTGTAGTGAATTGTACAATTTGTACAGGTATGCTTTTGGCAGAGGCTTGTTTTTCCATTGAGCCTATGTGACTGTCAATGGAAAAAATTACAGTTACACGGGAAGACAGTTTACAGCAACGTTACTGCGACTTTGCCAAATAGGAAGTGTTACTGGATTACCATCCTTTGTTTGTCCTGGAACAACATTTCAATCAACCAATCAAAACCTTCTGATGTCATTAGTGTGTACGGACTAAACACTGATCAATCCATTTGGACCAATCCCATGTTTTTCATCTAGACACACCGCCATGAGGTATGCTATTCTGTCTGTCTTCTTTGGTTTCATCTACATCTCTTAACTGAACATGCAACGCTTTATGTAATGCCTTTTCTAACTGACTTTTAAACAATTTGCATTAGACATTCCCTTGTTTGTTTCATGACTCAAATGTCCATAGATTGTTTGTTTTTTCTAATCCCAGTATATTATGCACACACACATGCACACACAGACAATTCATAGAGCTGCTGTGCTGAGAAGCCATTGATGACTGCCTAGACATGCATTATGCATCAGGAGCGTCAGCTGAATTAAAGAGGCAAAGAATCAGTGGTGTGCTGTGTCTCAGTGCACTTACATCACCTTAGCTTATTCTCACCGGCGTGTAATTTCCTCCTTGATGAAACACAAAATTAAATGTGTGGCCCTGAGAGCAAATGAAAAAGAAATGGATGAGAACAGATATAAATGCCGACAAGTGCCTCTTGGAGGGAGCTACCCACAAAACACAGGATAGTGCTAGACTTAAAATGTTGATCTATCTGTATGATTGAGGGTTTGTCTAACCCTCTCTGCACAGCACAAACCACTGATGTAGAGTGCTAGGAGGCATCATTACATTCACTTTATCAGATGCAGACAGAATTGATGTGTATCCTGGTGGAGTACTATATAAGCGAACACCTTTTAGGTGGAGGAATGGAGCTGAATGTTTAAAACCTCATTATGTAAACACATTCTGGCTTAAAAGCTCAGACTGTCCGATGTTTCTTAAGCAGACATATCAGTTCGGTATGTGCTTTTAATTCACACTTTGCACCTAGAGATGCGTATGGTCAGCAATTGGAATTAATCCAGAGGCAAACTAGAGTTTATCAAAATGACAATGGCTATCAATTTCAAGTTGGTTGAAAGGAGCATGATAAATACTTTGGCTTCAGGACCTAAAGTTAATAATGAATGCATAAACCTTTATACACTTATTATAAAACAATATAATGAATCAGCATATAATGTGAGCAATTAAAGGGACAGTTCACCAAAAAGTAAAAGTATTTTTTTCAAATCTGTATAACTTGATTTCATTAGTAATAACAGACTTTCTGAGCTCCTTTTTTCCCCATACAGTGAAAATGAATGGTATGGTGGTCATGGCCCAGTAGTGCAGAACATAACGGATAGGGCTAATTTAATTATTCCCTGGCTTGTTTATGATTTCTTGTGTCAGTTTCATTGTGTTTTGGCTTGTTTCCATTGTGTTGTGCTAAAGTTAATTTTCGTTGTGTTGTGGCTTGTTTCCATTGTGTTAAGGCTTGCTTCCGTTGTATTGTGTTAAGTTAATTATGTTGTGTTACAGCTGGTTTACATTGTGTTGTGTCTTGTTTCCGTTGTGCTGTGCCAAGTTAATTTCATTGTGTTATGGCTTGTTTACGCTGTGTTGTTGTTAAAGGGGCATTTTTCCCCTTTAAACGTTTTTTTTTTCCAAACGATGTTGATATTTGAAAGCACCAAACCAAACACGCCCATACCCCAACAGGACCTCGCATCTATTTCGAAATATCCGCCCCACATGTATGTACAAATCCATATCAACAACGATTGCAGAAACAAGTGAAGGTGACCCACAAGCACATACAAAAACAAAAGACAACGTGGATAAGTTCAAATCAGCATTACTCACCTATCAAGAAGAAAAAACAATTCAACCTTGGTGTCCAATTTGAGTCCTTCCCACTCCTTTAAAAAAAAAAAAAAAAAAAAACACCTACTATGATATTTTAGCGGGTGCTACCTCTTGCCTGATCGTAACACTTCTATTTAATGTTTGTTTTCTCCATCTGCCATCGCTCTCTATCTATGGTCGGTCTGCTAATATCTCGCTATCGTTACAAGCCACACCCCCTTACTGCTGATTGGCTACAAGTGTGTTTTGGGACTTGGTCGACGCTGTGGTCAAAAGCATTTTTCAAAAATGAAATTTTAAGTTAATTTCATTGTGTTGCAGCTTGTTTCCATTGTGATGTGCTAATTTTATTTCGTTGTGTTGCGACTTATTTCCATTGTATGGCAGTTTGTTTCTCTGGTGTTGTGGTAAGTTAATTTCATTGTGTTGCAGCTTGTTTCCATTGTGCTATGCAAATTTAGTTGTGTTGCGGCTTTTCTCTGTTGTGTTGTGCTAATTTCATTGTGTTGTGGCTTGTTAAAATGTTGAGGAGATTTTGTTTTTTCTGTGCACTAATGAGACACCATAGGATGGAAACTAGGCACTGGTAATCTTTAGAAAGTGCTCTATATGACTTGTGCACTATATTTAAATCTACTGGAGCCATATTGTATGTGTGAGGAAAAAAAAATATTAACTTGCCATTTACAGACAAAATTGCCTTGAAAATCTTGCTTGACAGCCGTGGTCACCATTCTACAACCAGACAGACATTATGTGTCCTAACATCTCACTGTAGTTTATATTGATTTCAAATAACAGAAATTTCATTTTTGGGCAGGTTATTCAAGGGAATTAATTTTTAACTTTTTCGTTTATGGAATGATAACTTTCTCAGAGAATGGGTTCATAAGGGGAGTCCTCAAAATGACACTGTAGCTGCTGTCATCTTTGTTGCAATGGTAACCACTAATAGTAATAGCCATTTTTTATAGAAGTCTTCAATAAATATATATACAGTACAGACCAAAAGTTTAGAGACACCTTCTCATTCAAAGAGTTTTCTTTATTTTCATGACTATGAAAATTGTAGAGTCACACTGAAGGCATCAAGGGCTATTTGACCAAGAAGGAGAGTGAAAGGGTGCTCCGCCAGATGACCTGGCCTCCACAGTCACCAGACCTGAACCCAATCGAGATGGTTTAGGGGTAAGCTGGACCGCAGACAGAAGGCAAAAGGGCCAACAAGTGCTAAGCATCTCTCGGGGAACTCCTTCAAGACTGTTGGAAGACCGTTTCAGGTGACTACCTCTTGACTACCTCTCTTCATCAAGAGAATGCCAAGAGTTTGCAAAGCAGTAATCAAAGCAAAAGGTGGCTACCTTGAAGAACCTAGAATATGACATATTTTCAGTTGTTTCACACTTTTTTGTTATGTATATAATTCCAGATATAATTACACATGTTTTAATTCATAGTTTTGATGCCTTCAGTGTGAATCTACAATTTTCATAGTCATGAAAATAAAGAAAACTCTTTGAATGAGAAGGTGTGTCCAAACTTTTGGTCTGTACTGCATATATATATATATATATATATATATATATATATATATATATATGTGTGTGTGTGTGTGTGTGTGTGTGTGTGTGTGTGTGTGTGTGTGTGTGTGTGTGTGTGTGTGTGTGTGTGTGTGTGTGTGTGTAAAATTTGAAATAGAAGGTTTTAATTTATTTACTTATTTTTGCTGCATCCCATAACAGTAATATTAATCTAAAATGAAAACAATGAAAGGTCACATATATATCTGTACCACTTTAGAAAAGGAAAGGACATGATGTGTGGCCAACAATGGTGTCCCATAATAAGAATTAGTGCTCGGCATTTTAGCCATCCAAGTGCACATACACAGCAGTGAGTTGTGAACACACACTACCAGAGCAATGGGAAGCCATTTTTGAGGATTGGTGCCTTGCTCAAGGGTCTCACCTCGTTTGTGGTATTGAAGGGGGAGAGAGCGCTGGTCATTCACTCTGCCCACCTACAATCCGTGCCAGTACCAAGACTTAAACCAGTGACCTTTGGGTTACACTCTATAACCATCAGGCCACGGCTGTCCCAATGAAGGCCCTTTATGATAAAGTCACATCAGTTAAAGGGATAGTTCACCCAAAAATTAAAACTACCCCATGATTAACTTACCCTCAAGACATCCTAGGTGTGTATGACTTTCTCTTTTCATACGAATACAGTCAGAATTGAATAATAATAAAATGTCCGGTCTTTTCCAAGCTTTATAATGGCATTGAACGGTGGTCGAGATATTGAAGCAAAATAAAGTGCATCCATCCATAATAAAAAATACTCCACACGGCTCCAAGGGGTTAATAAAATAAAAGTGAGTTCATGTGTTTGAGGAAGAAAAATATCCCTATTTAAAAAAAAAAAAAAAGTAATCTCTAGCTTCAGCTAATTGTCGTACGCATCAGTCTCACGAAAAACATGTTTTGTTTACAGCACAGGAAAACCAGTCTCCTCTTGGCTTATATCAAAATCCTCTGACATTTTTCTTTACAAGTCTCTTGACAAGTGTTTTGTTTTGCTCTCTCCTCAGCACTTCAACGTTCATCACTTCTCATAGATTACACTACACGTGTATGACAGTTAGCAGAAGCTAGAAATTACAGTTTGTAAAGTTTTAAATATGGATATTTTTCTTAAACAAATGCTTCGCTTTGCCACAGAAGGCCTTTATTAACCCCCAGGAGACATGAGGAGCACCTTTTATGATGGATGGATGCTTCCAAATCTCAAACACCATTCCCTCCTATTATAAAGTTTGGAACAACTAAAATATGTTTTAGAATTATTTATAATTGTTATTTTTTGTTAACTAATGTTGGTAACATTGGTAATTTTTGTCCATATATGACACAACACATTGCCACAAACTTTTTAGTTCCTTTTATAAAGCCGGGATTATTTAAAACTTTGTGTGTATATATATATATATATATATATATATATATATATATATATATATATATATGTGTGTATGAATGGAATTTGAAATGGAATATCAATTTAGTTATTGACATTTGGTGCATGTACCAACATCCATTTAATATCCAACTAATGAAAAATATATAATAACTTCACATAGGCTACTAGATGACAGGCACTTTACACACAAAATTATACTCCTGATTAGCATAAAAAATATATCTATATTACAAACGTGTGAGTGGCAAAGATAAGAATCAACAAGTGATTAGGCAGTGATTCATGTCAGTGACATGTCATTCTCTCTCAGTGTCTAATGGGTGTGTTGTTAGATTGGAGGAGGGTCCTGCAGAGTCTTGTATGCACAGCTGTAGGGGTACGTCTTTTCTTTCCTTTGTGATGTCCAGTCACCAAGGCCAGAGCTAAAATTACTACATCTGCAAGCCAATTATCGACCCTTCACAATTCTTCACAGCTTTTCTGTCTGGCAGACGGAAGATGGCAGCTGCTCTGAGAGCTGTGATGGACAACAAAAAAAAAAAAAAGAAAAAGATATTTGGCCCGGATCCTTCAGATTGGAGTATGCAGGTTCTGAATAAGAATCATATCTCATAGATCCAATGCTAATGCACTTCATGTCACTCTTCAGTGGCTCAGGTGTTTAGTGGTGCGAGACTGTGTATGTGGAATTGCAGATGTGATTTCAAAGCAATTTTACGAGTTGGCAGGACTCCTCGAAACACTTTAGACTAAATCACTTTTAATTAGGCAAGGAAAAAGCGTAAAACCAGAAAACTACAAGTTGCCTAAATACATATTTTGCTGGAGGAGCTCAGTTGCTTTTTCCAGAAGCTCCAAAATAAAAAAAAAGTATAATTAATAGACTGCTGTTTTGATGTGGATATGGATATGGATTGAGAGCTGTAACTCAATCAATTTCCTGTTGAGAGAGTGTTAACAATCAATTAGATTCGGATTTACTCTGTTTGATCTGTGATTCAAATATCTGAGTGTTTACAGGAATTATCCATTAAAAACCTCATTTCTGTGTACAACACTTGTGTCAGGCAGATGATCATAACGGATAATGTATTTTTGTTTAAATGAGAGACTTTTTTGAAGTGAATAGATGATTATAATGTTAAGAAATGTTATTCATCTCTCACCATACCTGTCTCTGCACAGTTACATCCATTTCAACCCATGTCATCATGTCACCAACTAAAACGGAATCTTTTTGCTTTTGTTTGGCATTTGTATGAGGATACCAGGAAGGCACATGAAAGGAAAGTGATGAAATAATCTGTAAAACGTTATTTACATGGATGACAAATGCACCCCTCAAGAATTATGTCGGTAATGCTTATTTTTAAGCTTATTAGTTTAAATTTACACATTAAAGGAATTGATAGCATGCCACAAATGTCAAACTAAACATTATTTTGAAGACGCTAGACTTATTTTTTGTGCATGTCTCTTTAAATGCAAATGAGCTGCTGAACCCAACCCCCTTTTCCAGAATAGACCTGTGCCTTTACATCTTGTACCTCAGATACTCTGGCAAAAAGAAAAAAACAACAACAACCAATCCTGTCCATTTTGCTTATATCGTGCATTTTAAAGCATTATCAGTTGGTTTTCTGAGTGCACACATCCAAAGCACACGCAATGACAGTTCCTGTCACTTTAAAATAATGGGCCAAACAAACAAACATCATAAATGAATTGTTCACAATAAGATCAATATGCATTTTTAAAACAGATAGGGGGATTTATTTTTCATGCTGATTAATGTTGTGTTTTGTGGCTTTCAGTCCAAACTTGTTGCCTTTTATATATACTTTTCTGTCAACACAATTAAAGTCAGCGGATTTCAACACAACATTCAGCATTACTAAATGTAATTGTTTAGACAAAAACAGCTTTTGTGTTTTAGAAGAGAAACATTTTATGCAGGTTTGGACTGACTTAATGCTGATGGAATTTTCAGAATGTAAACTATCCCTTCATGATATGATTGCTGAACCTGAGTTGCATGCCAACTTTAATATTCCTCAAGCTTTTAGAAGTTTTAATTATGCTTGCTAAACATGACCATAATTATTGGCTAATATTATGCAGGCTTTAAAGTGATCAACAAAGGGAAGTCAATTAATTCACGACAATATTTGAACGGAGTACATCTGAATTATTCATAGTTTTAGTTTAGAGCTGCAGCAGTTCTTACACGGGATACATTTATCAAGCAGTTAACCTTTTGTTGCAGTAAAAACAGAACAATGCTATGTTAACATGTCATGGTTATATATGCCGGGGAAAGTTTAGTGAGAGACGTTAAACAGGTTTCTATTCAATGCACTCTGACTCATTAATGAGCTGGGTAAATGTCACTGTGGAGGTCCAGATTAATTAAAAACCACAGACAGCTGATTACAGGAAAATGACTAACAGATATCCTACCGGCAACTGAGAGTCAAATGCAAAGTTCCGATGAGCTAAATTACACTATTATTGATCACTAGCAGTAAAATTAGACTGTAATTGCTCCAGCTTGCCTATTACAATGAAACTGTTAAAGATGGAGCAAATCCATAAAAGGTATCCTGGCACTAAATGACAGACATGTGAAAGTAATTTGTGGGACAGTTAGCTCCCTGCTGAGATGTATCTAAATGCAGCATTCAGGGCAGAAAAAGCTTAGAGATTTGGGGGGTTTAAACATGTAATACCGCACTTTGCCAGAGAAATCATAACTTTGCAAAACAGGTTTTGCTAATTATATTAACAGAATTATGTAAATGAGTCCCTTCTGAAACAAAAGTATGTGAATGCTATTGGCATATCATAAGGAGTCCATGCACCTAAGTCTTGTAAACCCTCGGCCTAATGACATTATTGCATTTATTACGGTATCTGTTGACAGTGGCATGACGTTGAACCAGACAAACCTGATACTGTAAGTCACAGTGCGCCTTTAAATAGCAGCTACTTGTTGCAGATGTCCTTGTTCCAAAGCACCTCATGGCAATTCAATTATGTTAGCAGATTGTGGTGATATTTTATTACCATACCCTAAACGATCATTTTTAGAATAGAGCTGCTCTATTAGCTGGAGTAGTTTCTTTTGTCTAGAGCCATGTGTGTATTTATCAGGGCAGGGCAGAGAAAGCCCTGAGAAACAGAAACTGGCTCTGGTTAAAAGTTGCTGAAACCGAAAAAGGCAGAGGCCCAATACAACTGCCACTGCCAAAATAATGCCAGTGACTCATAGTTGCCTTCAAGCCATGCTGCCATTCTCTTCTCCGTTTCAACATGCAGTCTAGCCATGAACTTTAATTAAACACACTACTATATATAGAGACTTCACAATCTCCACCATCTTTTTAAGTGGAAGTTGTGATAGCCTTCAGATCAAGTGCTGTAAAACAAGAAATGCCTTTCATTCACCAATTTGTTGAACAATACAGTCAAGACGAAATGATTCAGACACCAGATCTAATGTAATGTGATATTTTTTTTTTCTAGTGGGTGCAGGACACTATAGTTCATTTATGTAAGTGAGGATAGTAAAATAAAGTAAATTGTGACATATAATACCCCTACATTCCTCATACTAGTAAAACTGATGCAAATTTGGGACCAAAAATGATTCAGACACTTTGACCCGACCATGTTTTGCTTAAGTGTTTTTTTCTTTAATTGCTAATGTGACCTTTTTACACCACAAACTGAACTAAGTTAAGCATTGCTTGGTAATTGGTTGACCTAAATTGGTATTATTTACACTGATTGTGTACCTAAATTTAACAGCTGACAGCTATTCAACCTAATTCATTACATACCTTTCTATCAAAGTTATCTGATGTGATCGAGGTGAATTTGTTTCTGAAACAGTTTAACTCAGAACAAGTTCTTGTCATATTTTATTTCTATTTTCTAAGCTATAGCAATTAAACTGTGATAATGTGAGAAATGTTGAAGGTGTCTGAATACATTTTGTTTCCAGCATGGAACAAACAATATTAAAAAGGTAATTGTGACTTTCAGGGGAGGAAAAGTCAAAACCATGAGGAATAATTCTGACTAGCCCCCCAAATTAAATAAAATTAGTATTGAACACATTACCATTTTTCCCAGTAAATATATTTCTAAAGGTGCTGTTGACATATTTTTTTTTTACCAGATGTCGGTAACAATCCAAGTAATCCATACATAAAATAAAATAAAACTAAAAGAAATAAGTTCAGAAATAAAGTGATGTGTAATAAAATGGAATGACCCAGGGAAAAGTATGTATAAAAGCCTCTGTTGGTAATGACAGCTTCAAGATGCCTCCTGTATGGAGAAACTAGTCTCATGCATTGCTCAGGTGTGATTTTGGCTCATTCTTCCACTGAGACTTCAAATCTTGAAGGTTCCGTGGGCCTCTTCTATGAACTCTGATCTTTAGTTCTCATTTTCTATTGGATTCAAGTCAGGTGTTTAGCTGGGCTGTTCTAGCAGCTTTATTTTATCTTTCTCTGAGTTTCCTTGGCTGTTGTTGGAATCATTGTCTTGCTGAAACTCCCACTCTTGTTTCATCTTCATCATCCTGGTACTGTAGGTGTTTGGACTGAAGCAGCTAATATTAATTTCCGCTGACAAGGGGCAGTATTGCTTTCAAATTACTGAAAGATTTCAGCTGGTGTCTTGGCTTTCCATGCCTTTTTGCACCTCCCTTTCTTCATGTGTTCAATGCTTTCTCCCTGTGCCATTCCATATTATTACACAGAACTTAATTTCTGAACTTCTTTTTTGTTTACTTTGTATGTATGGATAAGTTGGGTTGTTACTACTCTCGCGTAGGAATTCATGGCAGCTTTCAGTGGCCAAGGCCCACCTAAAAGGCCGCTTGACTGACATGTCAAACAACCAATCACATTTTGTTTCTTCAGTAGAACACAAACTGAGATTTTTAATTGAAACCGTTGCAGTCTGTCAGTCTTATAATGTACGTGGATGGGAATCAAGGCTAAATAAAATAAAACAACAACAAAAAAACATACACAAACAAAACCAAATGAAATCCTGCGACTCGTGACGATACATTGATGTGTAAAGACACAAAATGATCGGTCTGTGCAAGAAACTGTACAGTATTGATATATATATATATATATATATATATATATATGATTCATGCAATGTGCAAACTCTCCTAAATGCTTTCTCCAGAGCGCATTCTCAAGCAGGCGCATAAGGCGTCTTCTTCTTCTTGCCTCATGGCGAATTGCAGACTTATAAGTGGATTACCGCAAGCTATCTCTGAAATGGACTATTGACACTCTACAATCTCGATTAGGAGTGTCAGTGGTCCACTTGAGAGATAGGCGGCAGTAATGCACTTATAAGTCTGCATCCGTTGTAAAGCAAGAAGAAGAAGAAGCCTCTACACACACCTGCTTGAGAACGCCCTCAGGAGGACACGCTTAGGAGATTTCAAACAGTTTGAATATTGCGTGAATCAGAGGTAAAAAAAAACTCAGTTTGTGTTCTACTGAATAAACAAAGTCATCAAATTTTCATCTTTGGGTGAACTTTCCCTTTTACAACTATCTTACCAAGTATTAATGAGCATTAAATTATGAGTTTTTTGAGGCTAATTTTGTAGTTAATGGTTCGTTAATAGTGAGAATTGGACCTTCACATAAAGTGTGATCAAAATGTTAAACCTACTCATCATATAAGAGGTTTATTCAAGTCATTGTATATGTAATAATTACATTTTGTGTTTATTTTTAAATAAATTAATATATCTGAATAATAAAAAAAGTCATATCGTTGACAAATGAACAATAAGGAAAATAAGTTGAATGTTTAAGGGTTAAGCAGGACATCTCCAGGAAAACAGGCCTGGAGTGACTTCAGCAGATGTCTGCAGGCTTTTCCCCTCCCAGAGCGGGATGGAAGCTGTTTAATACATGCAACGTGGGAGAGGGATCTGCTGTACTCTAATTCAGTATTCCTGCACAACATGAACAAAAAAATCTGCCTTGCTGAAACAATATCTGGCAAATGCACTGTTGTCCAAACCAAGTAAAATGTGGGCGCTTCGACCTCTCGGCCAACACAAATCCTCCTGAGTTGGTATTCAGGCAACATGTCTTAAAACAAGTGTTTGGGTATTGTAGTGCCAAGACCTGCCATCAGCTTTCTCTGCAGAGCTAGAGCAGAATGCCAATTCAAACACAGTAGTGCAGCAGTAATATTCTCAGAGCTTAGGTCTTGTAGAGCTGAGTGACTTGCAGGATGGATTGTGTTATGTAACCACGGCCCGTTCCAGTCTGTTCGCGTCAACCAAAACAGACGGCAGCAGTTTTGAAAGCAGCAGAATGCAAAATTAGACTTTGCAAACAGTGAAATAAATCCTCTGTGTGAGCATACGGCAGGATGCGCTGCATCTACTGCTCATCCAGATGGCTAACACATGTTCTTTCCTGTTGCTGTCACTCTCTCTCTCTCTTTTATTTCCTATGGAAAGGTGATCCACACCAGCAGCCCCAGCTATATCTGTCTGTTTGGCAAAGCTATATTGTAGCAGCAGTGCAGCGCCTTGATCTAAACTCCACCACTCTGAGCTAAGAACCACCTTTATTCCATTTGGCAAAGGCCTAAATGTGTACACACTCTGACTGCAAAAGAATGAACACTGTAAAACACCCCCATAGTGCTTGGTAGTAAAGCATTGAAAAAGAGGTGGAGGAGAGGTGAAAATGTGTGTCAGGTTAATCCTAACAACTGCAAACCATTTTTTCTGCTAAATACGCTATTGATTGAAGCCCATTGATATGTACGCATGTGTGTGAGCCTGTGTGTGTGTGTCTCTGTGAGTGTGTGTGTAAACAGCTGCTCTTGTGACACATTGGCATTCCTGCCAATATCTGTCAGTATGGAGCTCTGAAAATAAATCCTAGGCTTTCAGCTGTCTCAGCCCACACAGAGGAAATTTGAAATCACACAGCAGTTTTAGATAAGAAAGTCACACAAGCCTCGATTCCTGCCAGATACGTCAGCCGAAAACTGCCCGGGCCGCAGATGCTGTCCATACTTGCCTCTTTGTTGCATCTATATAAATATTTAGGGAAGGTGTTGGCTGTTTTTGTAGTATTAAGTTTGAGAGATACAAAGTCAGTGGCTGAAGAATGAAGGCTGTATGAAGACTGAATATTGTTCATTAAGTAGCACGTATCATGTTTTAAATGTTTTAAATTCATTAAATGAGCTTCTTATTAACATATGAGAAACTTTTGTCTCCTTATATCATAGAATACTTCTGAAACCTCCTCATAATGGTGAACCAAGGTCAGTCCATTTCTTAAAATATAAGATATGTTGACCTTTTTATGACTAGAAAGGTTAGTTCAGATTGTAAAATGTCATTTGGGATGACGTTGAATTAATATTTCAAGACAAATTCTAAAAATCTTTCTTTTTGAAGATTAAAAAAAAATGATTATGATGTGTACACATGCATTCACAGTATAGGAATATTACTTTTACTTTTACAATTCTGAGAGAAATAAGATTTGTGAGATATAAACTAAGAATTACAAGAAATTAACTTGCAATTCTGGGAAAAAAAGAATATGTAGAAATTGCATATATATATATATATATATATTTCTTCTCAGCATTGCACATTTATATATCGCAAAACTAACTTTAGATCTCTGGCTTTTGTTTGAATTGCTTGAAGAAAAAAAAAAAGACACAAATGTGAAATATAAACTGAGAATTGCAAAAACAATTGAGCTAAAAAGACGTAATTACTTCATTAGTTATTTTTTTTATTTTTCTTGTAAAACAAGCTTCCATACATTTGCCATTGATCCTCACACAAAAACGTTGTTCGTACTGATTTGAAAAAATTCTGCTGTGACTTGCTTGAGACTTTGAGTCTGACCTTAAGTACAATGTTTATTTGGACAAATACACACACATACAGGCACACACACACATAAACCCCCATCTCTGCTACTTATTTATAAAGACGTCCTTTTGCACCTGCAAATCCTTTGACACAATGCAGCTGACTGACAAAGAGGTGAAGCCTTCAATCTTATTGCCAATGAGGCTCCCACACAAAAAGCAGAAGAAAATAAGATTCTTTAAAGGCATCCAGTGGAACCATTGAAGGAAACAGCTCAAACGAGAGACAAAAAGAGAGTACGTGAGAGAGCAAGTGTGTGTTTGAGAGTTGAACACAGACAGGCCATGCCTAAACCCACTCATCAGCCTTCACCAAACACAATATTTCACCAAACAAAGACAACATGGCTGCTAAAAGTTCATCTGAGTGGCAAATACATTAATTCAAATGACAGTTATGTGTTCAGTTAAGTTAACACTCCTCTTCACAAGCTCTCAACTGTGGTTTCATGCCATGAATAAACCTAATAGATTAAATCAGCCTCAGGAACTGTTTGCTTTGTTGGACCGACCTGATTTGGGAAAGGAGTTGTAGATAAAATATGCAAAATTTATGTAATAATGCACATCATCAACATTAGACTAGCACTTATCAAAAGTGGGTCATTTAATGCTTCTTAGCATTCATTGTTAAAGGAATTAACACAGGGCTGAACTTGAATATCAAGTTTTGTCAAGTCACCTTTATTTATATAGTGCTTTATACAGCTCTAAACAGGAAATAACAGAATAAATCAAGCAAACGACTCATCAATAACTGAATTTTTATGCATAAAAAATGTAAGAAAGCTTGTAAAAATACTTTTTTTAAGAACACGGATTACGATGTGTACACAAATATTCAAAAGTGTAGGAGAATATATAGTATTTCTTTTTTCTTGCAATTCTGAGAGAAAAAGTACCATATTATTGAGCTATAAACTAAGAAACGTGAGATGTACACTCGGAATGGCAAGAAGTCGTCTTGAATTTCACATTTATATCAAATTTTTTCTTTAATTTATATAACACAAATATGACTTTAGATCTCTGGCTTTTGTTTTCTGAATTGCTAGAAAAAAAAGTCAGAATTGTGAAAAATAAATTCAGAATTGCGAGAAAAATATTTTGTGATTGTGATTTTTTTTTTTTTTTAATCCCTCTTTGGAAACAAGCTTCCATTTGTCATTGACCCACACAAAAAAATTAAGAGCTTTATACAATTCTACACAGGAAATAACAGAATCAATCATGCAGACTTCTTCAAATATGAGACAAGTTCAAATTCAGTTGTAAAGCAACTTTAGACACACAATAGTGTCATTATTCAGCTGAAGTAAGTTCACTGTTGATTCATGTAAATTCAAAAACTGTGTATTTGCATTGTGGAAAGCGCTATACAAATAAACTTGAACTGAATTGAATAATAACAGTCTTCAGTTCAGTTCAATGACCATCCATTATGAAACAATTTGTATCGAGTACCGTCTTGTCAAGTTCTGAATCCGAGTCTGAATTGACAGAATCTGAATTTTTAATTGTAACCGCACTTTTCTTTCATTCAGCCCCTGTCCATGTGACAAACAACCTCTCTCAAATAGTGGAACGACGTCAAGATTTGCTTTGTCAGACACCTGGGATGTGACTCATGTGGACCGGCCCTCCCTCTGTAAATGAAAGCGCCATGTGTCTAAAAGAAGCGCCTTGAAGGAAATGACTCTTGCACAGCAATAAGATTGTGAGCTCTGTAGGCCTTTATCTGATAATCGCCTCTATTATCCAGACTATGGATAATGCTGCAAGACTAATTTGAAATGGTAGTCCTTTTGGTGTGAACAAAGATGGGGTGACACCTGGAGTTAAACTATAGTCAAACTGGCTGTTGCATTACACTGAATTCAGCTACTGATTTGGAACGAGCCCTTACAATGAAGCTCCTAAAGTATTCAGAATAGAATTTGTGGACGAACTCTCTAAAAAGTGAAGCAAATGATTGCATCTGTTAAACTGCACACGTGACCCAGAAGCGCAGGAAAGAAAATATTACGCTGTTAACACCAAAAACACATTCTCAAACACTATTAGATTCATATACTTATAGTGTGGTAATGTAACCCCAGTGGTCCCCTGGGGGTATGGGAAAAAAAGTCTTATGTCAGATTTGACAGTTCTGACATTTAGGCAGATAACAACTGACTGCACTGACTGATAGCCATTTTCCTTCAAAATTGTGCTGGTAAATGTGAGTGGAGTTTGGGGCCTGTAAGATTTTTTAAATGTTTTTGAAAGAAGTCACTTATATTATTTTAATATTAGTATGTTATGGCATCTCATGAAATGTCATGAAAATACAGTAAAAAAAGCATGTTCAGCAAGTCTTCAGTGTCACGTGATCCTTCAGAAATTATTATAATATACTGATTTGTTGCTAAAGGAGCATTTCTTATCAATGGTGAAACCATTTTACTTTACCGTAAAATATATGGTAGCAACATTTTAGGTTTTACAGACTTCACAGCTAAAGAACTCTATTTCATGATCTGATATAATATTCATATATCATTAATGTACCACTTTTTAACGAAATGAGGAATGAAATAAAATACTCATATATATATATATATAAATACTATAGAGAAATCTATGCAGAGAATATGGTTTTGCACTGTAAATTATACAATGACATGTTCTTTTTCACCCTCCCCCAAACAACAACAACAACAACATAATTTTAACAGTATTTTACTGTATCATTACATTAAATGTAATTATAATTAACCAGCTAACAGATTTTTACTGTAGGATTTTTACAGTATTTTACTGTTACATAGTATAATATAAATGTTTTTACAGTTTGATCATTTAATGTGTCCTAAGTAAATAAAAAATATTAATTTATTTTTGACTTTTGAATGGTAGTATATTTTAATATGCATAAAACTATTACAATGGTAGATTTCTATCCCTTGACCACACTTTATTATTTTAGTCATGCAAAACAAACAAATTTTGGTTGGACTTGTTTCCTAATTCATCCCAAAATCTACTTTTAAAGGAGCACTAACTGTTTAAGATATAACAGTTTTTATTTATTTATTTTATTTTAAGTACTATTTAAATAATTGAAAACTTTATTTAGTCACCCTCGTGTTGTTCCAAACCTTTATGACCTACTTTCTGCTGTGAAGCACAAAAATGAGTAAAGTGAGTAAATAATAACTAAATTAGCATTTTTGGATCATCTACCCCTTTAAGACTTTTTACATAACTCTCTCAAACAAGTTTCTTTCCAAAATATGCTGACTGCTCCTGAAACTGTAGGAGGTAGAGGACTGAATTGTGTTTGCACATACCTGATACGACTACGCTGAGCATTGAGCATTAAGATTATTACTGATGTTCATTTATAGAGCATTTCATTCATACAGGTTTGAAATGAATACTGCATTCACCCAAATCCTCCTGGGGTTTAAACTACATGTTTTTTTTGTTTTTTTTTACAACAACATAATATATTCATATTTCTAAAGGGCTTCTAGGGAGAGGCCCGTTTCTATTTGAACAAGACACAATCCCTCAAAAGAGACTAATATGACAAGTCAGTCGTTGCACATTATGTATTTTCTCAGCCCCGCCCACCAACCTGCGTATTTCATCAGTTCAGCCCTCTGTTACTTCACTAGAATGATTTAATGTCCATATCCTTTTCACAGCAGCTCTTATGATTGTCCACGGTGAGAAATGACTCTAGACTCCTTTTATAAGGTTGAGACAAAAAGTGACAGGGCAGTACCTGTAAACGGGCCGATGAGTCTGGGAAAGACAGAAGGCCTAATCTCAGTTTGGTTGGATTTATCATATCTGCTCTAGTAATCCTTAACACAAAGCCTGGATGAGTGCTGTCTTTGTGTGTGTCAGAATAGCAGGCTTGCAGAACAAGCCTTGGCGTGTATTTTCTGTTTTCTCTTTGTTCAGCGGTAACACTGTGGCAGGTACGGAATCTTAGGTTACAGTGAGGATATCTTCTGACAGCATGGAGGTGCTGAGGGTACTGGGTGGGGTGGGCCGGAAGGTTGATGTGGAGCATAGCAATAATGTGCATCTAGAGTGCTGCGTCTTAACTATTTGTGTCAGCTTAAATGTTTCCAGCTAAACTGTCTAAAAAAAAAAAAAAACTTAAAACAATGCACTCATGACGCAATACTGCATAACATATTGAGACTAGTTGAAAGAGAATGGGTGTTTAACCTTAAAAAGCATGCAGTATCATATCTGAAAAAAAAAAGGTCTGTAAATGATCAAAAACTTCTGACAAACTTGTTGTACACAATCTACTTCATGCTTTGTCTGACTGAACCTTTAAGTAATATTTTATAATTGTAATATTATGTATTCCTATTTTATAATTATATATAAATGTATATAATTACACTTTAATTACACTTAATTATACTTCTAATAAATTAGTGTAATTATGAAATGTCCCCCTTCAGGTAGTGGTATTTTTGGCATCACGTATCTTTGTGCTTTGTGCTTTGCGAAATCTTTACTGATTTTAATGGCGTAAATGCATTATAACTTTCATATTGTTAATATTTTAAGAAAAACACTAGACTGAAGCAGTTTGAGTTTACTTGATTATATAAATATATAATATTTTAATCAGGTTAAAATGCAATTATTAAATATAATTCAGTAGGCTTTTGAGGAATTTTTATTTGTACATTTTGTATATATTTTATATTTTAAATACTTTATATCACCTTTATATGTTTTGCCCCCAAAATAAAAACTTTGATCATAAAACAATGCATTCTTATGCTAAGACGTATTGTTGGGAGATAAAATGTAAGGATGCATGTTTATGATGAATTTCAAGTGTTGTAAATATCTCATTGATTTACATTACAGAAATGTAATCAGAATTTCACATTTTATTTTTAGTCCACCTTATATATTATCTCAACATATTCAGACATCCTAATTTTTTTTTTATTAAAAAAATAAATATAAAGGCAAAACAGTCAGGCAAATCAGTCATACATTTTCATGCAGTTTTGCTTCTCAATTAAATTCATCTTGTTTTATGATATTTTTACTAGAAAAAATGTTTATGCTGAAAATAAAATATTTAGCCAATGAGAGAATAGGATAAACATTTATTTTCTTGTTCTAAGGATGCTTGAATATGAAGAAAAGGCAAAAATAAATGTATAAAGCAGCATGTATCTCCACACTAGTGATACTCAAGAGCGAGAGAATCTGTGACATTTAAACACTCGAATATTTTCAGTTATTCAAAGGTGCTTTCAGTATGACAAAGCTACTTAGTGCAAAAGTCTGAGCAGACCATGTGCTGAAGTGTGGTGAAAGAACAAAAGAGCCACAGGTGCAAGCTCGCTTTACACCTTGACCTGGTTTGTCAGCTTGTCTGCTGAATTTGTGCCACTGCAAAGTGAAGTGTCAAAAGCAGCAAATCTGGGTTGACGGGAGGGAGATTAAGGGCCACAGGTCGGAGAACAAACACAAAACTCTTCAGACATTTGGAAAATTCTCTTCAACACAAAGTTACTTCACACACTTTGCACTTACCTTTCATTTTAACCTATTGTGAAATTAATATCTTATAACTAAATGGGCTTGGATTGTAATTGGATATGTTAAGTATGCATGCTTTGTGTATGTGCACATGTGTGTTTATTTGTTGCTCTTCGGGTCTGTGAACCTGAGTGAGGTGTTACTGCAGTGCAGCTGTTAAAAGACGATATCACTCTTTAGTCCTGACTTTGTGTGTTTATTGTGTGTGTGTGTGTGTGTGTGTGTGTAGACATAAATGCACCTGGGGGTGTCCATGATTGCAAACCTTCTGAAAACCTCAAAGCTGTTCTGGCTGAGACACAGAATACCTGCATCATTGTCACTTCAGCACCTTAGGCAGGCGGGAGGCAGTGGATGGGGAGAATAAGTCATTTGTCAGAATGGGGCAAGTTGAAACTACAACCCCATTTGCTTCACTAGAGCAAGTTATGGATCTAGTTAATGAGAAGAGACAAGGTCTTACACATTTTCAAGCACACTCATATTCAAATGTATACATTGACCTGGCTGTTCACACACACACACACACAAATGGGCACAATACTTGCTGTAATGCAGTCATGTGGAAAGTGAGAGGGAGAAGCTTTGTCATCTGTCTACATTACTATAACAATGTAGATAGGAAAGTCAAGTGAGAGGGTGAGTATCGCAATGCCTCTGACACATAAAAGAACAATGATCATTCACCATAAAGTTTCTGGGAGTTATGATGTGTCAAGAAGCAAGCATTTCTCTTGACAGACTCTGTCTCGTGAAATATGATCCTGTGTGTCTGAAGAAGTTATGAAATTGTGCCCAGAATATAAAATCTGGCACTACTGTAGTTGTTAAAACACATAAAGTATTTTTTATATATACTGACAAATGACCAGGCCCAGGCAGAATTTATGTTTTAGCAGTGCATTTTTGTGGAAAAATATGCTTAATTAATGTAAATATGGAAAATGTATTAAATGGACTACTACATAAAGTAAGCTATACATTATATAGGCCAGGAGCATTTCTTAATATACCAAAGTAGGCTTATAAAAAGTGCATTTTGTAATAATGTCAAATTAAAAGTTTAACTATTTTTTGCCAGTTTAAATCATTATGTTGTAATAATCATTTGTCGTGCATTAAAGAAATGCACTTATTTTGATTCCTAACATGCTAAAACACATGTAAAGTAGTTGATTACAGTTTTCACTGTGGTGCGTTATTCAATATAAAACACTTTAACTGCATTTAATATAATTTAAAACTATAATGCATTTAATTGCAATTGACATGCAAGTGTCAGAGAACATTACATTCAGTTCACACTTATTTTTAATAGAATATTATTAATATCCCATAATTAGTCCTCTTTGGTAACACTTTATTTTAAGGTCCAATTCTCGCTATTAACAAACCATTTACTACGACTTTTGCTCAGTAAACTCCCAATTTGCTGCTTATTAATAGTTAGTAAGGTAGTTGTTAAATTTAGTTATTGGGTAGGATTAGGGATGTAGAATATAGTCATGCAGAATATGTGCTTTATAATTACTAATTACTATAAACAGCTGATATGTTATTAAAAGGCTTGCTTAATAAGCACCTAGTTTATGGTCAGAATTGGTCCCTATACTAAAGTTTTACCTACTCTTTCAAAAAGTATGCTCTAATATGTGTTAGTCTGTTTCTCAAGGGTGTTCATATAAACAGGAAGGATTAAAAGTGCAGCACTTCTTGTGTTGTTGTGATATTGTGCTATGATGTCATATGAACTTGCCATTCCTTGACCTTTGGGAAAATGATGCCATAATTCACAGCATAATCAAATTAGCCCAAAAAATAAATAAATAAATAAAAATCCTTCCTCAACCAGGGTAGATAATGTGTAGAGCTTTGTAAAGCTGGAAGTGACATATTCTCATCTCAGGTAGCATTAGAAATTTTTTGCACCCGACTGATAATGATCTGTTTATGTTTTGGGTTACTTGTGTTTCACAGCAGTCCTGGTGCTTCAGATTAAAACTGCATTGCAATATGATATTGGATGCCCTTAAAATGAACGGTTTTGGTTTTTTATGCATATAAAAAATGCTGGTCATTAGCAGCTTGCAATCCTGTTCCTTTTACCACCATCAGGCTTTGGCAGCTGTTCTCAGATCAGCTCTATCACTCTGACATGGACACATCTGTCTGGCTTCAGCCAAACCTAATTGCTTGCCTTTGCAAAATTGGTGAACGCCGGCCTGGTGAACTCTCATTGCCATCCCTGGCCATCAAAATCACTCTCGGTTTGAATCAAAATGAGCCTTGCGTACATATTCTTAATGCTGCCTCGCCTAACTTTGCATAATTTAAGGGAAATACATCCTAACTTGGCTGCATGTGGAATTTTGTGGATGAAAAATGTCTATTTTGGCCCACATCATAAGTGTTCGCTTTGGCAACGCGTGTGTTTTTAGGCATGGCGGAAGAACATCGATTTTATATGGAGAATCTACTGTGACAGATTAAAATGTGTTTTAGCCAAAAGATATTCATGTGTGACGTGCATCGTGTGTTTTTAGAGTGATCAGAGTGAGACGCTGAGGACTGAGGGTTTGGTCGGCATCATAATGTTCATTATGCCAGTGATAACAAAAACATGACAGCTGCAGTTTTCCATTTTCCTGGCTCAAAAGATGGAAAAGTCTAACGTCTCTGTGAATTCATAATTAGGTTCTCTTTCATAACTGTATATCTGTCTATGTCGACAAAATGACCACACATGGCAATCATATTTGTTTTTTTTTTGTTTTTTTTGTAAATTTGTATAAATTCAGTGTACCACCCAAGTAAAGTTTTGGCTCAGGCAGACTTTCCTGCTTGGTTTTTTTGGTCACACTTTATTTTAGGGTCCAATTCTCACTATTAACTAACAATTAAGCTAGTTATTAGTGTGAATTGGACCCTATATTAAAGTGTTACCTTCTCGTGATGTTGTTTTGGTTAAACAGCTGACAAGTTTAGATTAACCAATATGAATTTTATCATCATTTACTTACCTTTTTTTTTTCATTCTGTGGAAAACAAAAGATAGTATTTTCCTGTGTGTCTGTGTCTGTGTTTATGTAAGTCAGTGGTGTCCGATAAACAAAAGCATTCTTCAGAATATCTTATTTTCAGTTCTACAGAAGAAAGAAAGTTATAAAAGTCAATTTCCACAACAGAAAAAGAAGTAACTACTTATTTCACAGTTCTGAGTTTATACAGGTGCATCTCAAAAAATTTGAATATCATGGAAAAGGTCTTTATTTTTTTGTCATTAAAAAAAAAAAACTTATAGCTTATAAGTTATAGCTTATAGCTTAAAAAACTTTAACTTATAGCTTAGGAAAATAATTCATTATCTCAAAAAAATGTAATATCACATTTTGAGCTTGATTAGTTTGATCAGTTTAGAACATGATCAGTTTAGAACATGCAACCACAAATATGGGGAAGACTGACTTGACAGTTGTCCAGAATAAATCATTAACACCCTCCACAAGGAG
Organism: Carassius gibelio; assembly: GCF_023724105.1. Lineage (NCBI taxonomy): Eukaryota > Metazoa > Chordata > Actinopteri > Cypriniformes > Cyprinidae > Carassius > Carassius gibelio. Next base: position 11,782,202 of record NC_068413.1, on the reverse strand, counting down.
GGTAAGCCACAGAAGGTCATTGCTGAAAGGGCTGGCTGTTCACAGAGTGCTGTATCAAAATATATTCATAGAAAGTTGACTGGAAGGAAGCAACAGGGATTACCGCAGCCTTGTGAATATTGTCAGGAAAAGTCGATTCAAGAACTTGGGAGAGCTTCACAAGGAGTGGACTGAAGCCGGAGTCAACAATTCAGAATTATAAGATTGTAAGATTTCATAATTCTGAGTTTATATCTCACAATTGTGCAATTTCTTGCAATTCTGATTGTCTTCTTTGAATTATTTTTTAAAAATGGCAATTCTATTTATTTTCTTGTTTCCGTTGCAAAATTTTATTTTTTATTTTTCTTCTCAGAATTGTGAATTTGTCTCACAATTCAGAATTACCCTGTTTTTGCTGACCTTTTATTTCCTTCAGAATTGTTTTCTGTACACACTCAGGCTATACAGACATGCTCAAAGCCAAATCCTGTAAACAGAAAACTCCTATAATTGCATTATGTATATCATTGATATAAAAAGCTCTTCAGTGTAGTGTTGTTATGACATTGTGGCAGTGAAAAGGCTAGAGCTTAACTATCTGTCAGCCATGAAATGTTTAATGAAGGATCAAGAGTTATGCAGGGAGAAGTGGGACAGTGCGTATGGGAGTTGCTTTTCCACGTTTTCCACAAGTCTGCCATCTGACTGGCATGTCTGAGCACATTCTGTGGAAAAAACTGTGGTGGGGGGGTATGAGACGGTACATTGTTCAGAGGATTGCTGTCATATCAATTTTAATATATTTCTCAAATACATTAAATGCAGGCTATCCACACTGTGCTGCTTCCTTCACAAAACTGTCCTTATGGGAAAATAAGGCTCTGGCTATCAGTGCTGAGATGGGCATATAAGAAAGACTGGGGCATTGCTCAATGATGAGTTGTGTCTGTAAGGGGAAGGAATGCTATAAATCTCTCTGGCGATGTTCCGGTAAACGTCTAGAGTCATCTCAACAGAGCAGTGGAGGATATGCCTTTGTGTCTAAATTCTTCTTCTTATAATTTATTTGTTCATTCATTCAATATCGGATAGGCAGTGCTATTCATTTAATCTTAGCTTAATTCAAAACCATAATCATTACTTCAATAAACACATTTATATACATACTACTATTCCAGGACTCCATGAAGAGGGAGAGGAAGTGAGAGAGAGAGAGAGAGAGAGAGAGAGCGAGAGAGAGAGAGTCAAGCAATTCAATACAGTTGATAATTAGTGGAAATAAAGATCAAAAACATGAAAGAAATTTAAAAGAACAAAGAGCTGTCAAATATAAAAGCATTACTTATAAATAACATGCATGTCAAAATAATATTTAGGAATTTTAGTCAAGTTTACTTTAAATTAATTATATTCATGACAGACTTTAATGTCGACTTTGATGTTTTAATGAAATAATAATTTCACTTGCCTTTATAAGAAGTCTAATTAATATAGCAACTTTAGATTCATAGTAAGTGTGTTAAATGGATTAAACGGCCAAATCTTATATACATAAATTGTTACCTAAAGTGTTACTTTAATTTACTTGAAAATATCTCAGTATTATCCAAAAAACAACAAAACAACAACAACAACAAAAAACAAAAACAAAAAAAAAAATACTTGTATGTATGGTAGGCTATGTGGTAAAAAAAAAAAATGCTTTTCCAAGCACAAAACAGTCTGCTTGGACAAAAGCCCAAGCATTTAGTTCAAAACATACTTTATGAATTACAGTACTGGTGGATAAGTTATTACATGCACTATTGCTGTAGACAAACTGACTTGTATGTCTTATCAAATAGTCAGATGAGAGAACAGGTCAAAAAGCACATTTGACATTAATAATGCACTAAAAAGGTGCAAAATGTTGATATTCTAATGCATTTACATGAATAATTAAACCATACAAAAACAATGCTACAGACTAAATAAATGAACTTCATGATGCATTATTCATACTTCTGATCGCTAAATTGGACTTTATTGTGGGTCACAGAGCTTAGTTTTGGAAAACAACAACAGCTTTGTCCCCCTTGCTATTTTTACTCATTTTCTCTAATGGTATTCTAACACAGACACTGCGATCATGGTAGAACATCCAAATGAAGGGAGAAGTGAATAAAACTGCTGGGTCTCATTGTGCGAGCATCTCCCATTTTCATTCCAAGAGTGCAGTAACTAAGCATCCTCCAAAGCTTACAGAAAGCATCTGATTTGTGCCCTGCGTCTCATTTCCACAGCCAAATCCTCGCTTCTGTCAATCAAACACACTCACACACAACGGCAGCACATTATATATATTCAAATCAAGAAACAACTACAAACAGCTAATGTTGACAAAGGACCTCCAGTGACACCACAAAAAGGCTCAATCAGGGAGAGCAGCACTGCGGCAATGACAGTTTTGTATGGGCGACAGCTGGTTTTGTTTCGAGCTGACTGAGAACAAACCCAGTTGAGCTGAAAGCATGTAAAAAAAAAAAGATCCCGGAGATGTCTGAATTTTGGAATGACGGAATGCTTCTATGCCGTCCATTCAGTGCAGCCGGATGGATTTTCCCAACCCAGTAGTTCTCACGCTTAGTGCTGCATCTCAAGTAAACCTCCTATAGATTCCCTACTTCACAGAGGAGGCCAAGGAGGGGTTATTGGGAGTGGGGGATTTGGGCCACGCGTAAAAAGGCGTTTTATAGAGATGCTGATTTCTCATTCAGCCCAGTCTGAGGGGGTACGGAGGCCCGGGAAGGAATGCAAAGCTGCTCAAAGTGAAAGAGAGAGCATGGATGATCCAAGCTCTCTTGTAGAAGTTATACCGCATGATATATTTCAGTGTTGAGAAGCAGCTCCCCGCTGGGAATGGACCGACCTTTGAACCATGCCTGTGAAAATCAGCAGTCCTCTGCAAAAGCACTCAGAGTTCAAGGTGGCTTCTTCTCACCTGCAGACAGACAGAAACAGAGAGTGAGAGAAGGGAGAAGGAGTGTTTATCACAAGCCCTGCTCTTCTTTTGCAGCCAGGCAAATATATACATGTATAAGTCCCGCTTGATAACGACGAGATGCGGATTTGCCAGATCGCAATCTCTTTCATTCAGGAATACCATTGAAAAGGCACACAGGACTCCAGCCCTGCATTTGCCTTCAGCTCACTTCCCTTTCTCCTTTTGTTCTGTGGTAGATCAAGCCGTAGACATTACCGAGCATGAAGAGGAGCGTGACAAAGAGCTGTCATCCATGATAACGATCGTAAACACAAAACCATCCTCTGTGAAACAGGTTACAGCATACACAACTGCATTTCCTCCTTCCTTCACGTTTAGCTTTGTGAACATTTGAAACATTCTAGTGTAAGTGAATAAACATATTTCTCATCAGCTTTTTGGTGGCTATTTAAGGTGGCTAGCCCCAAAAAAAAAAAAGATTGTATAGAGTACAATTACCAAACAAAGTCTGTTCTCTGACTGATATATTTTGCTCACAAAAGTAGACAACTTCTGCTATATGGCAAATACTAATTTGCATGGCTAATATTATTCAACTTCTGGGAATGTACATATATGTTTAGAGGAATCAACATTTGGATATATCCAGTTTGACAGGTTAGTGTATCACATTTTTGATATTTAGTGTTGTGTTGGACTCAGAAACAGAAATATTGTGAAATATTATTTTATAATAGATTGATTATACTATTTAAATACAGTATATGTTAAAGTGTTATTCATTTCTATGATTGGAAAAGCTGAAATTTTAGCAGCCTTTAGTCATCTAATATGTTTATTTGGCATTCATTCTTATTAATTATTAATGTTTAGAATGCATACTATTTTCGTGGATACTGACCCATTTTACACGATTCTCTGATGAATAGAAAGAACAGCATTTTTTAAATGTTGCTGTCAGTTTTGACCAATTCAATGCATCTTTGCTAAATACAAGTATTAATTTAAGTTAAAAAAAAAAAATATATATATATATATATATATATATATATATATATATATATATATATATATTAAAAATAGTTGTATTCTGTACAACCATTTGATGAGACTTTCTTTCTTTTTAGTAATACAAGTTTGTTATGACAGTGTCTATTTAAATGTGGTACACAATTCACTCTAAATAGCATCTATGCTATGTAATATCATTTGTTATAGCTGCGTTGTTTGTTCTTTTTGTATAATATATGCCAGATATCCCCACTTTTAAATGGCACATAAAAACAAAAGAAATTGCCTTTAGCTGCATTACATGTCACCCAAATGGTCTCTTCCTGTCTAATTGGGCGGTTCTTGTCCAGATGAATGTGGACCAGATTTATGACATTTAATCAAAGGCCTGGTTATAGCTAAACAGTTTCATTTGGATTTCTGTTTCCTTTGCCTCCACTCCTTCTATCACTGTCATTCTTGTTCTATTCCTAGTCTTTCCCCCCACATATGGCTAAATCTGAATTTGCTAAAAGTTTAAATTATGCATGGACACTGGCGGACTTACCGATAATTCACTTTTCCAGCTGACGTGACTGTTAAGCAGATGTTGAAAATGTGGAAAATAATCCCCAGTGGAAAGAGGCCAAAAGAAACAATTGGTTTTCCACAATATGAGAGGACGAACACATGGCCGTCAAACTGCACATGTGGGTGTATGAGAGTGTTTGCGTGTGTGTGTGTTTACCTCACCAAAGCTCTGTTTATAGGGGTATCCGCAATGGTTCTGCTCACATTGTACTTCACAAGACACAAAGACTTTGATTGGACTTGATGAATCTTGGTTTCTGGATATTTTAAGTATAATAGCTTCTTAAAGAGATTGTTCAACCACCCCCACCCCCCCCCCCCCCCAAAAAAAAAAAAAAAATTCTGATATCACTTACTGAAAAATTACCTGTGTGAGTTTCTTTCTTCTGTTGAGCACAAAAGCAGCTATTTTGAAGAATGGATGGAAAGTCAATAGTTACCATCAACTGTTTGGATACCAACATTTTTCAAAATGTCTTCTTTTGTGTTCAACAGAAGAAAGAATAAGTAAAGGTTGAGTAAATGATGACAGAATTTTATTTTCTTTTTTTGATGAACTGTTTAATGCACATAAATATTAAATGAATCAACTATGAGACATATCATATTTAAAGATCACATGTGTTAAAATACTTTTTCCTACATATCCCAGCTTAACATGATGTAACATAAGACCTAAAACCTATAAGAAAAGCTACTTCCTCTACTTTGATAGTATGTACTAAATTTGATTAAGAGCTTATACTACCATTCAAAAGTTTCTACTTCAAAGATTCGTGAAGAAGGATCATGTTTCTGCAAAAATAAGCACTAATATTTTCAGCATTGATAATAATAAGAAATGTTTCTTGAGCACCAAATCAGCATATTAGAATGATTTCTGAAGGATCCTACAACATCACATTAATAACCATTTATTTAAACTGTAATGATATTTCACAGTAAATTTTACTGTATTTTTGGTCAGCCTTGATCAGCATAAGATACTTTTTTTTATATACTTAAATCAAAAAGTAAATTATAAATTATACATAATAAAATAATAAATAAATTATACATAATAAAATATGCACTATATCCACTATGGTCCACAGACTCATATTTTGTAACCCATGATGTATAAACTTGTGTAAACTTTTTCAAGTTTATGACTCTTCAGATCATGTAGCCTTAAAAAAAAAAAAAGTATAACATTGCAGAAAGCTCAACAAAACAACATTGACTCAACTGATTTTATTATTTTTTTCAGCAAATGACAGATGCGTCATCTGGAAACCTCTTTGAAAACAATCATTATTTTGTCTGTTTGCTGACATTACAACGTTGCATTTCAGCTTGAACTCTCTAATACTACATTGATTCAGAAATGTATTTTGCCACAAACAGGACACCCCTTTTAAGCTGAAGTTTGGAGAATGGGAGACACAAGGCACAAGCGAATGACTGACAGCCATTGGGAACATTTTGGTTTCCTTGGTTACAATGGGGTCAGTCTGAGCTGTACGTACAGCCTCTATTCTCTCTCCTTTCATGTGGCCACCCCCACATTCCCTTCACCCCTTGTGCTTTTTTTTCATTATGCCACTATTAGACGGCTGTCTAATAAAGGTTAGTGCTTTTATCCCGCCCTCTCTTTTCAAAGATCACCATGTCCATTTACCCAGTCCATATGCTTCATTCTCACCAAAGATCAGAGCGAAAAGGCCGAAAGAGAGCAAACGTAAGACATGTTTATAACTGGAATGATTCTCAAATATTTAAGGTTGTGCATCAAGGAAGCACTCATCATTTGATAAAAGACAAAAGAACTGTTACTGTGGGACACTTATATGGATTCAACCGTAACTCATAGAGGAAGAAATTTGGGCATTGGAAAACCTTAATGAGCAGATGTGCTTCTTATTTACAATGTGGCAGGCAGTGGTGCACTGAGAGCTTTGTGTCTAGTCCGTTAATGTATGAGAGTGGATGCGCGGTCACATACTCGATGGGACTGTGGGGAGGCAAAAACCCTAGATTCGCTGATGGGAGGGCAGAAGGAGAGTGCCCAAGCCAAAATATATCAGTCTGCCAATTAGGTACTGGCTGATTTAGCTTTGATGTGGCGTGCGTGCCTAAGAGCCCTCCGTGCCGCAGCACCTGGGTCTAGAGAATAACCGAGAGACTGTGGACTCGATCCAGAGCCAATCATCGACTAGGCGTTATTGTTCCCCATCTGACCTTCCCATCAATTCAGAGACGAATAAAAGGAATTAAAATTGTAAGGAGAGGAGAGGGAGCTGAGATGCCAGAGAGCTCCTAATGAGCAAGCTGAATACAGCAGCGCTAGGCAACTAGCAAGCCCAAAACACAAGAACGGAAGCAGGCCTTGAGTCCTGGCCTGTTACAATAGGACTCTAATTGGGTTCCAAGTAGTGGTGGGCAAGGCTTATATGCAGTGCTGTGTACACATGACCAGCCAAGTGTGAGAAACTATATTACTCTAAGAGTCTTAGAGTTGGGAAGAGCTCTTGTGCTTCCTCTGGACATTCCTTCACTGAGAACAAACAATTGGCCATGAAGCATTCATTTCATAGATTCATCCATCCATCCATCCCATCCAATCCAATCCAATCCAATCCATCCATCCATCTTTTGGGCTCTTACATATATCAAGAGATTAAATATATTACAGATAAAATTAATTATCATTATAGAGAATAAAGGGGAGACCAGGGGTTGGGGTCACACTTTTATCTATCTATCTATCTGTCTATCTATCTATCTATCTATCTATCTATCTATCTATCTATCTATCTATCTATCTATCTATCTATCTATCTATCTATCTATCTATCTATCTATCTATCTATCTATCTATCTGTCTATCTGTCTATCTGTCTAACTTGCCATCCATCCATCAAGACAAAAAGGTTTCACAGAATATATTTAAAATGATTTAAGCAAAATTGAGACATATTTTGCTTCAAAAATCAGCATATCAGAATGATTTCTGAAGGATCAAGTGACACTGAAGATCGGAGTAAAGACCACAGAAAATTAATCGCAGGTTTAAATTACATTAAAAATATCAAATTAGAAAACTAATAATAATATTTTACAATATTACATTTTTATTGTATTTTTGTTCAAATAAATCCAATCAGCTTCGGTGAGAGACAACGTATATATATATCTATATGCCTTCCTTGTATAAAAACTAACTCTGGTCTCCCCTGATTAAACAATCCATTTAGCAGAAGGGTTGAGCTTCACTCAGCTGAATCCAAATATCTGTGGTAGCTGTCTGTCTGTATGCTGTGTGGATCCATTTAGTCGTAAGTCTTGAGATCAGGTCTAGAGAGACATATGGTGTAGTGAGACAGGCTCCTGTCAGCAGCTTCTAGCACCTCTGTGTGGGGCAGAAGAGCTTATGAGCAGAATGGACCTCCTGTTTTTTCTGTGTGGTGTTAAAGCAGGGCGGTATTTGTTCAGGTCACAACAAACATTGAATGATGTTTTGAAGTTTTTGTCTTTCATGTGGCCACAAATTTAAGATGGATGAAAGTGTGCTTAGAGAAAGAAAGTTTCCAGTCCGTGGAGAACCCCTGTGCCCATAAAAAAAAAAGTTTATGTTATGAATGTTTACCGGATCTTTATATATTATTGTTTTTGATTTATAAGACCTTCAAAGAGAAAAAGAAAGAAAGAAAAACAAACCTTACACTTGTACGAAACCAGATACAAGACGTAATCTTGAGGGAATGCAAATTCATTGTGACATTTTAGGAAGCCCTGAATAATGTCAGCAATGACAAAAGCCAAACCACTGTTAACGCTGTTGCCTCTTTTGGAATAAAACAGCCTCTTGTCTGACTAAAATTACCAGCATGTGGTATGTGGGAAAACTGTTGTCACACAAAAGGCATTGTATGTCAGAGTAGGGCAGGTGATGGGCTTTACTGTGTGGCAACTGCTGTAAAAAAAACAATAGGGACAAATGAGCACGAGTCGTCAATGTCTGCCTGTCAGAAAGATGCTTTACTCAAGGGAGCTTTAGCCTGCTGAATCACTTTTCTGCTAAATTTGGGAGCTGTGGAAAGTTTAGGAAACTCAGAGAAAATCTGTGTCTTTTTCATCAGTCAAAAAACTAAAAAACAATTCACACTGAAGTGCACTGTGTGCTTCACTTTGAAACATGTGGCATATCAGAAATGCAACCTTTGGTTTTGATAACTGCACTGTTGTATTGTGATTACTGTGCAGCTACATTTATTTATTTTAGTTGTACATTTTATATAATTATTAGCTTTTCATCAACTGATGAACACCCTGCCGTTCCTCCACAAACCCCTATATATGTATAGGAACTGCAGATAATAAAAAATATATTTAACCATTTTTTATGTTTTTAAAAGAGCAGAATAAGTAGGTACAAAATATATTTTCTGACTAAAGTTCTTATCACCTAATACATTTTTATTTCTTGGGTAAATGTATCTGTTTTTGGATCTTTGTACTGTTAAACAAGCCAATGAATGACTGTTATATATCATAATATCTTCCATTCACCATATGGCCATTTACATAGTGTGTTATCTGAGATTCAATCATCTAACTGAAAACGTAAAACTTTTATTGTTCCTTTAAAATGCTAGTGAAACTTTCCATCATTTGCACGTGACAGTGTTTGAGTTGTTTGAGTTTGACTGCTGCTGTCGTTGAGTATTTGTGTTCTCATATGCATAAGGGAACAGGAACGTAATGTGTGTTTGGTGCTGTAGAATGAGAGGGTTGTTGAGGTGTGAGGAGTGTGTGGAGGTGTGAACAGGTGTCTGGGTTCACTGGAGTGTAGGAATGGAAGCTCCTCCAGGTGCACAGCTGCAGGGAGGGGCACCGCTGACACACAGACACATATATATCCTTGGGGGAAGTGTGTTTATGCAAGCATGTAACTGTGGGTGGGTGAGTGAATGGGCAAGTGACCAAAAAAAAAGAACAAAATCCGGAAAAAAGTCTAATAATTATTTGGAAAGTAAAATTGTATATTGCTAAATTCCTGTTTTCAGGATATATATATATATATATATATATATATATATATATATATATATATATATATATATATATATATATATATATATATATATATATATATATGTATATATATATATATATATATATATTGTATTATTCAAAATCAATTACTATTTTTATTGATCAGTTTTATTTCTATACTATATATATATATATATGTATATATATATATATATATATATATGTGTGTGTGTGTGTGTGTGTGTGCGTGTGTGTGTGTGTGTGTATCTAAATCCAAACCCCCTTAAAATATTTATATGAATTACCCCCTGACATTTTCAATATTTTTATTATATATAATTACATTTTAGTATATTTCAATAATTTAAAGACAAATTTGCATGTTCACACAGTTTCCTTGTCATAATTATAACATAAACGCAACAACACGTTTGCACATGGTTCTCTGATGTCATCGTCACCATAATAATATTACAATTATATTGTGTGAGTGTGTAGGCTGGGAGAAAAAGCTTATGAGACGGAGGCAGTTGTATTTGTCTGGAGTGTATATTTGACCTTTTCCCAGTGCTGTTCCAATGACTTCATAATTAAACTGCGAGTCATTTGCAAACTAGCCATTCATCTGTTGGAAGCCCATTGCAAATGCCAAGCATTGCTGTTTTTCTCACAACACTGGCCTCATCCATCATAATTTGGGATGGGTTAGGATTTAAACAAGCACTCTTATTGATAAACACTCACGACCTTCCAGTTGCTGTAAGACAATGCGGCAACAGCAAAGGTCAGAACTGCACTCACATGCACACATACTGACCCGATAAGACCAAAGCTGCCATAGCAGCAAGCTGTTTAAACGAATAGCTCACCCAAAAATGAAACTTATGTCATTATTTACTCCATACTACCATTATTAACATCATAAAAATAATCAGTTTGTACTACTTTCCAAATCTTTTGCCGTTAAAACAGATTTTGACTGAAGTATAAGTCACTTACTGTGACAATGACTTATTCTGAAGTTGTAAATAAAACAAAACATCTCATTTAAATACATTTGCATCTGTTTAATTCAGTCTGTTACCTGCTGTTTCTTTATGATTACTTCTAAAATTTAACATTTCAAATTTATATGTAAATCAAGACACACAAAAGCAAATGACAATTTCTGACATCAAAAACGTGTGTGGTTAAGTGAATAATACATTCAATTTCATTCTATTCATAACTCAAAGCTATAATATATTTAAAAAAATATATATGTCACATGGATTACTTATAAAATGCTTTTAAAGTGTTTTTTTTTTTTTTGCCCTTTTTTGGAGCTTGCTGAGTCACTACAGTCTGTCATAGTATGGCTGTGTGAAAATTTACCAAAATATTTACTTTTTTGTGTTCCAGAGAAGATATGATATGGGTTTGAAACTACATGATTTTAAGTAAACAATGGCAAAATTGGCCTGAAATTAACCTCAAATTTGGGGAATCCCTGCTGGCTGTAACTCAAGGCACAGATGGCCAGTGGTCTGACATTACAGACGATCTTTGAAGTTAATGATCCTGTAACCCCAGCAAGTAAATGTGACTACCTTTATGCTCTTTTCACTGACATTCCTTCCCTTATGTAAGTGTAAACTTCAGGCACTGAGCCAGACACACACCCTAACCTCTGGCTGTCCTTGAGACAGCAAGTGCTGCGCAAATGCATTCATCATTCTATCATCCAATGAATTTTAACAACATTTCTCTCCTTTTCTTTCTGTTCCCATCCCCCACGTCTGTGGTCTCTCTTGCTATGTTCTGAAGCCACTGGATTTATCCTTTTATTACCTTACAGAACTCCAATTACTGTATGTCCTGTGGAGAAATAAAGCTTCAGCGTACTGTCATAAGAGCTGAAAAGTACAATGCATTACAATATCCTCCGGATTGCTCAGAGCACATAGACTGCTGGCGGCTCAGCAAAATTAGTTCTCAGACAAATGTGTATAAGACGGCAAAGCTTCAGGGCTGCCTCTAGCTCATAGGGATAGGAGACACAATAACATGTTAAAGACTCTTAAAGGGAGAGCTCATGCAAAAATCTCAAATCTGTAATTATTTACTCACCCTCCTGCTGTTCCAAACTTGTGTAAAACTTACCTTCTTCAATGGAAAACAACTAAATATATATCCTTATCTCAAAGGAGAATCCTAAAACTGATCCACAAAGCTTGTGAACTATATTTGAAGTCTTCTAGGGCCATACGATAGATATTGTCTATTGATTATCTGGAACATTCATTCATGAAGTGAAATATTGAATCTTCAAATCTTTTTAGTGAATCAGTTCACAGTTCACTCCGTGTAAGCAATTGAATGATTCAGTCGCAAATGAGTTGAGTTAAACTCATCAAAGATTAGCAATGCACAATTTCCCTAGTGTTACTTCAAAGTTGTTAAAACAAACATGTGATGTTTAATTCAGTGTTCTTCTTTTTATTTATTATCAATAGATCTGCAATTCATCATAATTATCTCAAAACGTGCATTGGAAGATGGACCACAAGGAGCACTTTTATGGTGTTTTTGCTTCCCTTTTTGAAGCGAAAAAGTCGCTTTTTCTTATAATTATTCCTTCTGATGATGAGGAGTCACCAAAACTCACCAAGACAAGAACAAATAAATAAAATGTTTGTCACTGCGGTGGTACCCTTTCAAAATGTATTAATACACTGTATGTACTCTTAAAGTCATAATATTTAAAGTGATAATTCAAGGTACTAATAAGCATTGTTTAGTGGTAAAAAAAAGAAAGAAAAAAAGAGTGTACCTTTTAAAAGGTTGCTGTTTCAGCAAGATTTGTACCTTTTTTGAGAATGCATTATATTCTTCATTGTGTTTCAAAGAATCAAGTCACATGACAAAAAGACTGGCTGTGATTCACATCAAACCATGATTTGCAATCAACGTATGCCCACCACACCGTCTGACCTGGTGACAAGTCATCCTAATCACCCTTTAATAACATGCAACAAGCAAGGACAAGCATTATAAAGTAACAGAGGGCTGTAGAACAGGGTAATGGACAAATGAGAATGAAAAATTCCATTAGCCCAGGTCAAAAGAGTGACCAGTCTTGGAATTAAAGGTTGTATGGAAATCAGCATTCAGACAGAAAGATCATATGACTGCCTACATTGCACATTTCAAGAATGTCAGAATCTATTAGAAGTGGGAAGCTAATTATCACAGACTCTGGGGTTGATTACAAGAAATCACTAAGCAGCAGCATAGCGCATTATGCTAATGCTCACTCATTTAAAGGAGTCATGGTCTACAGCTCTTAAGAGGATTTGGGGAAGTGTGCTCCAGTCTAACGTCATGCGCGAGTTCAGTATGGAGGCTTATCACGCCAATGTTTCCAAGGTGATCAGTGTAAATTAATGGTGTTGATCCTCTTCCCAAATGGGTTTCCTTCAGAACGCAGATTTTACAAGTGGTGGCCAATACAGAAAAAATTAAATAAATAAAAAAATACTTGATGACTAACTATATCTGTTTAAAACGTGTATTTCTTTTAAATAATAAATACAAAATAATTAAATATTATTAATTCGAAAAAATCTATGAAAAATGTAAAATAGTATTAACATATGCATGAATAAGCCAATTATAAATGTATACATTTTGCTAATGGTTTCACTTACTCATTTATAAAAACTACATTGCCTGATGCATTTTGTTATATGTATTTAACTTGTCCTTTCCTGCCAGCGTTGACTTGTTGTGACCCACCGATGTAGAAAAAATGGTCCTAGTTGGGGAGAATTTCATGTTTAAAATGTGTTTATAATATGAATCTGTTGTTAGTAGGCAATAAATCATCCTTCTAATCAAAACAAAACCTTTTCATCATATACTTGCTTATTTTAGGATCATGCATCACCACATGCACTATGAATGCTGCTGGAATGGATCTTTCATTGTCATGGAAACATTCTGACATGATCATACAGGATGAACTGCCAGAACATTTGTCATTAAGCGAGCTAAATTAGCCTTGAAATATTCCAGCACAAATGAAGCCAATCATCTGTGACTTTGACACTTACACAAAAAGAAAGACAGAACCAAATCAGCACTATTCAAGTTTTGCTTAAAGGCATTACAAATCACACAAAAGGGAAAGGAAAGATGGTCCAATCTACGTTCCAGTGGGTTTTCAAACAGAAGTGCACAGTAATGCATTTAGTGCTTAAACATTTATATGGTGTGTGTTTATGTATTCCAGTACATTATCCAGTAAGCATGTGTAAATGAGCTTATTACATTTTAAATGACATTCTACTGTCCTTAAAGGCGCAGTGCTCAATTTTGTCCCCTACAGTATTTTGCTAAACTAATCAGAAGTGCCTGATCTATTTTCTAACATAAATAACTGCTATTTACCACAAGTTCGATGTTTCCTAAAATGCAAAGCGTATATGTTTACTATTGTTTAGAAGTTTTTTTTATTTTTTTTATTTTACCATATCAGAATGTTTTGAAGGATCATTTGACTGAAGACTACAGTATTGGCTAATAAAAATTCAACTTTGGAATAAATTACACTTATGTATATATATACACTTTGATATATATATATATATACATATATATATATATACATATATATATATATATATATATATATATATATATATATATATATATATATATATATATATATATATATATATATATATATATATATATATATATATATACAATCAAATCTATCTATCAAAACCCTAAAAATCTATATGGTAAATCTGGTAATATTCTATATGGTATGTAGTAATATGTAGTATATATGAAGAGTTCAGATGCAAAAACCTCTAAATGCCATCTGAAATTTTCATCTAAAATTAGGATTTTTATCAAGGTCCTATGCTTAGGTTGAGTCATTTTACTTTAATTGTGATGTGCAGGTCCTTTTCCAGGCTATTAAAGTGAAATAACTGAATATAAATATATGAGCCCGATAAAAATCCTAATTTTAGATGAAAATTTCAGATGGCATTTAGAGGTTTTTGCATCTGAACTCTTCATATATATATATATATATATATATATAATACTGTAGTATATCTATAAAATCTGGTAATATTTAATCAACTGTTTGTTTTTTTCTTCAGTTTCTCAGTGTTTGAATTCATCTTTAATATTACATTTTTAGGTTAAACATTTCTTACTAGTTAATTTTATGCTAAAATAAGGCTATACTAAATTACTTTATTTGTTAATATTGCATGAAATCTCTTCACACATAGTAAAAATAACATCATCTGAGAAGGTTATGTAAAATAGAGTCAACTTCCCAAAAGTATTCTGATCTACTTTAATATCTTTCATTTATCCACATTAAGAAATACCTCATATTTCAGGACATATATTATTTAAACAATGGGCTGACATGCACTGAAGTAAGCATATATAATGTAGCACACTAAACAGTTAAATATGATACTTTTACAGCCCTGAAGAAGGTAAACAGAGAGCAAGTCAGAGGAAGTCATGAGCTGAAGGCCCCACACAAGGATACAATCAGTTAGCTATCAGCACTCCGGAACATGCATTGTATGCACTTCACACCCCTTGTGTTTACACTGGTTGGTCAATAACGAATGAAAAATAGCAAAGCTTTCCCCTTCATTTGATAATGCAAATAAATACTATTTGGCAGAGATATTCCAGTTCCATACGAAACTACAAGCATGTGTTCACATGCCATGGCCACACAAACATTTACTGTATGCGTAGTGCACGCACACAATGATCAAGAACAAACAGGGAAAAACATAAATAAAACATAAATAATTTCTGTGTATTACAACCACATTTAGCATTTCGATATTGGCTTCCCATTTATGGAGGCCGCAGTGACACCAGAACAGAGGACTTTGTTTAGGTTTTTCAACCCTGTAGGGGTTAATCCACTGACTGAAAAGAATCACTTACCACTCTGCCTGCTTCCTCGGCCTTTCAGGATGCTCCTCTGTAATCCCATAATACCATGCCTTTCATCATGAGTCCTGTACTGTGTGCTGTCTTAAAGAAAGGGATGAGGGAGGGGAAGAGAAAGCAAAACATATCTTGAAGAGGTAGGGTGTTGGGCAATTTGACATGCATACCCCCACTATATATTTACTCATGCCAAAAGACTGGAGCAATTTCCCTTCCAGGGACTCAACCCCAGCATGTGTGGAGTGGATTTCTCAACCACAGATTGTTTCTTTACACACTGAGTTGGACTCAGTGCATACAGAAAAAGAATGGCAAATTATTACCCTCAGATACCTACGTAAAGCACTGTGTCATTCAATCAGGAAATCTATTATCTTGTTTGCCCATGCAATCCATCAAGATACTTTAGAGGACAGAGAGAAAATATCAGTTCATTTTCTCTGTGAACTAGAAACTGCTTTTATGACCAGCACCAATTCAGGTGTTTTTATTGAACTGTAATTGTCTGATAACCAATACCACAACCTAATAAGAATTTTTAGTAACACTTTAGTATAGAGACCAAATTTAAAGCGTGACAAACTTTTTTTTTATTTTTTTTTTTTTATTGCACAATCAATAATAAATACACAATTATTTTACTGCAAAAAAAAAAACAAAAAAAAAACAACAACAACCCTATAATAATAATAATTATTATTTTTGTGACAGCAATAATAGTTTTACTTATTGTGTCAAACAAATTATCATTGCATGACAAAAGTTAAACAATATGCATTATTAACAGTATTATATTATTATTGTTATTAACAATAAGAAAATATTAATAGAGAATTTTGTTATTTTTTGTTGTTTTACAGTGTAGATGGTTAAAAAAATCACTTAATATTTCTTACCTTTAATTTGGTAAAACATTTAAACTTTGCTTTTTGCATTTTGGAATGACAGCAAAAAAAACAAAAACAAAAAACAAACCTTAATATGACATAATTTGTTGATGCTGAGCCTAATATATATATATATATATATATATATATATATATATATATATATATATATATATATATATATATATATATATATATATATATATATATATATATATTGTAAAATTGTAAATAGTGGTAAAACACCCGCAGATGTAACAAAAAACATCTGGTTCATGACTGTATTTTCTTCTGTCTCTGACCATAATTTAAAACTTCAGGATTTTAAATCAGGATTAGGCATTAAACAATGTCCTCAGATTCATTCATACATGTGTCAATGAGAGATTTCAACAAATGGTTGTACTGGCTTAGAGGAATATAAGAATCATGTCTTTGTGTCAGTTTTTATGAAGACTTCTTGAACCTACAAATGGTTTTCAAAAGCAAAATTGCTACAAAATATTTTGTAAGAAAGTGTGACATGCTAGAGCAAAACAGGCACAATTACCACAAAATTAGTAAGAAACAAGTATTGGATTTCATTTAGTATATATGATGCAGGGCAGAGGTTAAATAAACGGTGGCCGAGAAGTGCAAAACAAATCACAATTCTGAGAAAAAAAAAAAAAAAAGAAGAAGAAAACGCAACAACAATTCCAAAAACATTATAAAATGTCAGAAAACAAAATGACGAATCTGATCAGATAAATCAAATTGGTGCGAGAATAGATTACTTACCACTGACTGGACGAGGCATCTTTCAATCAGGGTATACAGGAAGAACAGCAGAGTAGTGTTAGAAAGTTCGGAGATGGTCTTAAAGTAACACAGTTTAAATGTATTGTAAGAATTGACCTTACGATGGACTAAAAACAAATATGCAAGTACATTAACAACACTTTTCATAAATTACCTTTGAATCAGATTACAAAAAACTAGTTAACACTAATGGGAGGGTGTTTCTAATGGGAGTGAATGAGTCCGCTTAAAAAGGGTGGTCTGGAGTATGGTTCATGTGAACTCTGGTATGGTTCGCTGCTGATTTGAACACAGTCGTACCAAATCAAAGACTTTAGCTGCTATTAATGATGTATTATTTGTTTAAAAAAATGTGTATTTGTGTTTCACTCACTTTCCTAAAGAGTGTGACTAACGCGCTGCAAGTGGATAGCTGTATCGCATTTCATTGCTGTTGTGTTTTCAGACTTGTTATTTTTTTTATTTGCATTTGCATCTGTAATACCGATATTAACACCAATACTAAAGAACCAATTATCGGGCAAACCCACATCTATTATGAACAGCCTTAATAAATACCTGAAAACATTATGAAAGGTGAGAGGGCCTAAATGAGCCGGCAAATCTGTGTGACCCCCCAGATTGCAGTAGATCCTCTTCATCTTTCTGAGAGCCCTAGAGGCAGGGCAGGCAGCCCCAGCTGCAGTCACGGATGTCCTGAAGGCCCTTGTGAAGGCCAGTATTGTCCATTCATACGGTTCACTGTGTGAGAGGTCACAGTGGATGGAGAAGGGGTCAAAAACGGCAGGAAATGGAGGTGGTTTGGCCCTGTGGGATTATAAAGGCTGCTACTAACAGAATAAACCTGCAAAAGTGGCCCACAGGTTTGCTGCCTGGTAAATATTCTCACACTGCGGCTACAAAGGGGAGAAAAAGAAAAAGAGAGAGTTGTTTTAATGTCACTTGGTCAGCTCCCCACCCATAACACTCGCATTCGTAGCTTCCCACCATCTATTTGAGGGTAGTTAAGAAACCCGACATTGTTCGGTCTGGGGACCGCTTCGCAGATGTGCAGATAAATCTTCATTTTTCAGCCAGTTAAGCAAGTGTAGGCTGCCGCCATGCTGGCTCTGGCCAAAGGCACCTTGCAGGAGCCAGATATCCTGCAGAACAAATTGGGGAACAAACAGGCACACAGGGTCGCTCGCACTGTCCATTATCTACAAAGTTAGGAGGCCCTATGGGGAGGGCGCCACGACTCAACAATGGTCAATAACAGACATGTTATGATAGGACCCCACTGGGGCTGTTAAAGACCACTGTTCGTTAGAGACTAAAACGTTAAACAGTGTAAATCACACACCATCAGAGGTGTCTGGCTGACAACTTCATGTTGTAAAACATAACTTTTCCAGTAAAACTTAACACGGGTGAAATGTTTAAGAGTAGTTTTCGATCTAATCAAAATAAATTTTCAAAGTTTTAGAGTCGGTAAGATTTTTTTAAATGTTTTTGAAAGAAGTCGTTTATGCTCAGTAAGGTTGCATTTATAGTAAAACATAAAAAATGCAGTAATATTGTGAAATATTATTATAATTTAAAATAACCATTTTCTGTTTTAATATGCCTTAAAAATATAATTTATTCCTCGGATGGGAAAGCTGAATTTGAAGTAGTCTTCAGTGTCACGCTGTCCTTCAGAAATCACTTTAATATGCTGATTTGGTACTTAAAAACATTTTTATTGTGCTGCTTATTATTTTTGTGGAAACAGACAAATGTTTCCCACAGGATGCTTTCAACAGCATTCATTTTAAATTCAATTTTTTCAACAACGTGAAAGATTTTCAGTTATCATCAGTCTAAAATAATCTTGCTGAATATATTTTTCAATCAATCAATCAATCAATCAATCAATCAATCAAAATAGTCCCAAACTTTTGAAAGATAGTACTAATTAATTATCTAATTTTAATTAAAAACAAACTAATTGCTAATTGGTACGAAGTTGCTGTGATATACACAAATGAGGGAAGTTAATAAGTCATGATAAATATATTTTTGTCTGCATTTTATGTGCAGGGTTCTGTGACTTAGAGAAGATGGCCGATGTAAAAGATTAGTTAAGATTGTCAAGAAACAAAGTGTTGATGGTTGTACAACTTCACTTTGATAACAATAATAAAAAAACAAAACAAAAAACAAAACAAAACAAAAACATTATTTTCTACATATTTTGGCTGCATAGTGATTCAATCTAACTTAGTTCACAATAATTCTAAATCGTTCTCACGTCATTATTTTGCTGTCGTTTCACATTTCATATGACGTGATCATCAAAGAGTGACATTCGTTTCACAGAACTTTCGAAGCACTGAGAATCCCCTCGACAACGAGATCATCTCAAGGGGTTATCCTCAACAATACATTTCAAATTTGAAAATCCCACCGCTTGTGAGGTCTGGTGGGCCAAACAAACACAGAAAGTTGTTCCAATCCTTCATTGAACTGCAGTGTGCTTTTTCATTATACTTCCCTATTGGAAAAGGACATTTAAATACACTTAAAAGACTCAGAAGTAACTTAAAAGAACCAGGAAGGCCTCAGATATCTGGAAAGGCTATTCAACAGTATGGGCAGGAAACATTAGAGTAATTTGTTACTCTGACAAGACAATTTCAGGAGCATTTGTGAAGCTTTGGGCCTAATAACCCAGTGAGCTACTGCTGGCAGATCATGTCTTGTCTAGACACGGCTGAACACAGTAATGTTACATGAGCCTAATACTTTACAAACTGTGTTGGTTTCTATTAACTGTCAAGTTCGCCCATTTACAGCAAACATAGATGTGTAATGCTGAGCCTCTAATGAGATTTACAATTAAGGCAGTGTGTTCAACAAAGATTCGACTATAATGGTGGGAACTCCGCTTGAGAATGACTGCAAATGGCCAAGTCTGTGGACATAATACACCTAACTACTTCTTCCTAAGCGGGATCTTTCCACAAACAAACAAAAGCCACACAAAAAGGGAGCAAAATACTGTGTTAGGCACACAGAAGGTAAGAAACGGGGGAAGCACTTTTAAAGCTTAACAAAATGCTGAAAAAGAAATAAATAAATTATAATGAATAATTAATTACTGAATAATTAATTACTAATAATGCAACATTTTATATAGAGTTTGCATGTCTTTTTAAAAGCCCCCAGAAGGAAAAAATGTATACATTTTGTTTCTTTGTCTTGTACTGTTGCATTTTTATTTTTAATGCCAGAGAAGTGAGGATAAGTTCATGTGCAAGAGAGACTAATAAGAACAAAGAGCTAAAAACATGGGGGGAAAAAGCTTAATTCTTTTTGGGCACAAAGTAAAGGTTTGACAGAAAGAAGATAAACCATAGAAATGTTCAGAAGAAAGAGACAATGAGAGTTTAAAATAAAGAGTAATTGGGATTCTTAGTGGGGGTGTGTGACTGCTGACCAACTGACTCTTCAGTCCATCAGTGACTGGTAATAAATCACTGCAATTATCAAGCCTCTCAGTTTGTTTGTTCTGATCTAAAAAAGCTCCAGACAGTGATAATTACCACCCACGCTGATACACTGAAGGGCACAAACACAGGCATCAAATCACATCACATACACAAGTCAATAAACAATTTTAATAATAGAAGTTCTGAGGTTTATTTCACCCATGGTTTATGTAATATGTTCTTACATATTACTTAATAGATTTGGGTTCAGGAAGTTTATTATCATAATTATTATTATTATTATTGAAGAAAGAATTTTAGCAAATTAAATTGAAAGATGAAAGCAAGTTTGAATTTTTTTTTTAATATAAAAAAAGGTTATTTACTGGTATCTGATTGCATAAAGAATCTTTAATGAGACTGGGTTGGAAAATATTCTTCACACTAGGAGAAAAGATTGTTTTAGGAATTGTTCATTTAGGAAAAAAAAAAGTTTATTTTTAGACATTGCTGTGAAAACACCATTTGGCCCTTTATTTTTATTTATTTTATTTATTTATAATGTTCTATTCAGCAAAGAACCCTGAAAAAAAATGTGTATATATATATATATATATATATATATATATATATATATATATATATATATATATATATATATATATATATATATATATATTTCAAACTTTCACATAGCATCTTTAGGTTATAGTAACATTAAACATTTCAATCCAGGTTTTGATTTTCAAAGATTTATTATAACATTTGGTCACACTTTATTTTAGGGTCCAATTCTCACTATTAACTAACCATTAACTATGACTTTTGCCTCAATTAACCCCTTATTTGCTGCTTATTAATAGTTTATAAGGTAGTTGTTAAGTTTAGAGTATTGGATTGGATTATGGATGTCATGCATTATATGTAATTTATAAGCACTAATAAACAGCCAATATGTTAATAATAGACATGCTCATAAGCAAGTAGTTACTAGTGTGAATTGGACCGTATACTAAAGTGTTACCTAACATTTTATTATTTTTTCAAATGCAATAAATCCATACTTTTTTTTTTCTCAAAATGCAATAAATCCATTAAATCAATATGAAAGTTATTTTTCATACTGAAACTGATGAAAATACACAACATAGTAAGTTGATCCACATATGACAGCCTCTGAACATGGTCAACACTAATCTTAAAACAGGCACTGGACTAAAAATACATTCATCAGTTATTACTTCCTAAATTAAATCAACAGGTCATCTTGTTAATGCTATGAATTGATTACAGTATTGTGTTCAGTACAGTGTTGATCACAAAGTAGGGTTTACGAGGCAAACCAGGGTACGGAGCATATTCAAAGCATGTCTAGAGTGTGTGTAATGGTGCGCTGTGATTGGTTGTTACCGTTTACAGTGCGTGTAATGGTGTGCTGTGATTGTTTGTTACTGTTTACAGTGCATGGAATGGGGTGCTGTGATTGGAGCGGATATATCGCATTCTGCAAAGGCGTTTGTCGCGGTTTGGAAAATAAGGGAGGAAGCATGACCTAATAACTCTGCAAATACCGCATTTTGTCTAAAATAAAAAAATGTACTCTTCAATACCGACCAGATACAATACTGTATATATATATATATATATATATATATATATATATATATATATATATTAAGCAGCACAACTCTTTTCTTACTTGATAGTAATAAGAAATGTTTTTGAAAACCAATTCAGAATGGTAGGATCATGTGACACTGAAGACTGGAGTAATGGCTACCGAAAATTCACTGATGTCCAAGAAATAAATTACGCTTTAAAACATATAAATATAGAAAACAAGTATTTTAAAATAATAGTTCACAGTATGTCCTTACTGTATTTTTGATCAAATAAATACAGCCTTGATGAGTATAAAATACAAATATCTAAAAACTATTTTTTTAAAGTATATTTTAAGAATTTGAAATTTAACACATCACTTTGGTGTTGACAGAAAATAATTAACTTGTTACCATTTAGTAAATAATCTCACCAAAATCCTGTTAAAAGCAGCTGTTCTGCTGCACAAGCTGCCTTGTAAATTACAAAATGCCTCAAAAAGAGTGAAGCAGAGCAAATCATAGGCTACTGGCACCATTTCACACCGAATCTCCGTGCAGGGGCCAGAGAAAAAAACACCAATCCATGTGGCAGCTGCGCACCATCGCACACAGCACAACCCAGGCAGCTACGAGGGTGATTTGTTGACATGTCTTGCATGCAGGAGAGAAAATCACAACAACTATTTCCACATATCCACACAAATACACACAGCCCTCAATGTCACCGCACTTGTTTTATTCCTCTGAGAGAAAGCCCTGTAATTACATAGGATAGGCTACAGTAAATGCAGTCTGATCGGCTGTCAGGCAACATTACTGTCGCAGCACAGAGGAAAGGTTGTCAGACAGTAATCTGCCAATATGAGGTTTTCACATGCCTTTGTAAAGGGATTATACAGCTGCATGTAATTGACTAGGATAATTATGATTGGTTGGACAAAGGGCCATGTAATTTCACCACATCATAATCCCAAAGGTGTACAGTACAGGGCTCAAAACTGCAATCACAGGGTTATAATTTTGTAAGTATACGAGTGTTTCAAGAGATATTCTATAAGCAAACTCTTGCGTTTTGCTGAAATAATGAATCAGCAGGTGATTAACTATCAAATGACTGAACAGAAATGTAGTCATTCTAAAAAAAATGATGCCATCTGTGTCCTTTACATACAAATGTACAAAAATGATATTTTAATTCCCCAGCAGACGATGTCTGCACAATAAATACATAGCTACCAGAAATCTTTATTTAGAAGTCTAAATCTCTATTGTCTATCAAAATCAAAATATAATTTTGACATGAAAACTCTCGGAGGGATTGGCATGGTAATGTACACGACAATGTTAATGTATTTGATCGTGGCAGAATAGATCTGCTATGCTGCTGCTGTGGAATAATAATTCCAACTATAACAGGGTAACACTTAATAATAGTCATAACAGTAAATTTCTGCTAATTACAGAACATGATATACTGTAACTAACCCTAAACCAGACCCTAATCCTGACACTATAAGTATATATTGTTAATTAATATTATTCAGTCCTTCAATGTAAAATTACTGTAAAAAGGAAACCATAAAATAGAGTGCAATCTATTACTGGAATATATAAATATACCATTCAAATATAATATATTAACATATTTGCAGATAATATGGTTGGTTAAGTTAATAAATGAATAATCATAAACATCTGGAACTCTTCAAGGACAGATCAAACTCATGTTTAATTTCATGCAAATAGAAACAAAGCAGCATCAGATACTAGAGACTGGCCAATAAAACACCTTAATATGCACAACGGTACGAGATTAAACATTAGGAAGATCATAAAGTTAGGTGCCAGGGTGGTAATGACTTCATTTAGAGTGTAGTAGTGGTCTATAGAGATTGAATATCTATCAGTGCCGCCTGATCGAAATCCAGCCCAGTCGTGTCATGAAAGTCTTCCTTAATCAAATTAAAGTTCTCATAGATCTATATAGAAAGTTTGCGGTGTCAACAAAGGCTCCGTTTTCAACATATGTCTCAAGGGCAATTAAAAAGATCAATTCCACCAGTAAAGAATTGTTCCATCTCATTAAATTAAAGCTAATGCCAACATAATATGCTACAACACCTTTTATTTAGTGCGCCATTGATTTTAGCAGCTCAGTGAAGGATTCATTAGGCTTGTGTTCGACTGATATCTACATCTACAGAGGCCCTCAGTAGTACCTGGCTCTTAGAACAGTCCCTGGCACATCGACAACTGAAACTTAATGCTGGCGAGCTGCGCTGTGAATAGGCTTTCAGCTGTGTGCTTCTCTCAAGCTGTTTCCTCTAACGGCAGGTCTTTCAATCTTAATGGTGCTAGGGCAAATAGAAAATGTGTGTCAAAACAGACAAAGGGCCAGGTGTCTTTCTGTGCTCCGACTGAATAATATTTCAAGTTAAGCAATCAGGTTAATTTACATTTTTTCTTGTGCTGTTGCACTGTTTAAATGTTACCATGGATTAAAGGAATGGTTTAAGGAAAATGTATTCACCCTAAGGCCAGCCAAGATGTAGATGAGTTTTGTAGATTAGTATTTTGGATTAAAGTTTAAAACGCCTTATTTTGTTTCTTATAAACACTCTTCTTATCTTCTTATAAATGCTTTTCACGTCAAAGGATGTTAACTGAATATTGTACGATCAATAGACAAAATCATCTACATCTTGGATAGCCTGAGGATGAGTACATTTTCAGCAAATTTTTGTTTTTGGGTGAACTGTTAAGGTGGAAAGCCAAATATGATTTTTAACATTTAAATATAAATCATAATTCTCTAACGAGATTATCAAATTATTATTTTTTTTCAATGGAAGAGCATAACAGAATTATTATGCATTAAATAAAGCCTAAATTAATAATAGATTAATGACGGAAGACTTCTACTGTGAAGCCTGTAATGAGATGCAATCAATTCTGGCATATCTCTCTAGTGGAACGACACCCAGGTGACAATCCCAAATCTGAGTCTGTCACAGGAATCTCATGTCCACCTGTCCCTGACAACTATCCAATCTGCACACTATACAGCAGACATCTGCATGTACACTCAGAGAGAAAGAAAAAAAAGCACTAAGCTGAAAATGTATGTTTTTCTAAAGATAAAAAAAAAGTAGATGTGAATTTAAAGGGGGGGTGAAATGCTCGTTTTCACTCAATATCCTGTTAATCTTGAGTACCTATAGAGTAGTACTTCATCCTTCATAACTCCAAAAAGTCTTTAGTTTTATTTTATTAATAAGAGAAAAATAGTCTGTACCAATTTTTCCCGGAAAAACACGACCTGCTGGAGGCGTGACGTGTGGGCGGAGCTAAAGAATCACGAGCGCCAGTAGGCTTTTGCGTTGAGAGCATGTGGAAACTGTGACATTACCGTGAGGGAAAAACCATCATCCAAAACAAACCATGGCTTACAGTCAGATTCAGCCGTTTATTTATGATCCAGAATCAGATCCCGAGGCTGAAACTGAACGAGAGCAGCAGCAGCAACGACTCACTCCGAGCGGGGCTTGAACCAGGGCCTCGGCATGGGAGGGGACGCACTAACAAGGAGGCAGAGATATTTTAAGCAGTTTTACTCACCGCCTGCGGTTCCAACACACGATCGTGACCCTTATTCGTTGGGATTGCATCACCCTTAAGAAATAAACGATACGCAAATCCGCCGTCAAACTGGGCCTTGTTTGTAAAACAAGCATCTTCGAAATGCAGGGAACAAACAAAAACACTTGCAGAACTCCGTTGATGCTCTGTAAATATAAACTCCATCCACTGGTCCCTTAATGCAGTTTTTTTTTTTTTGGTAATCTGTGCAGGGTTGTCTTGCCCTGGCAACCAAAAACACACTTCTTTTGTGACTTTTCGCGACGCTCTCGCTCCGATCAGTGAAATGTCTGTGCTGCTCAGCCTCGCTATACGGGAGCGCGCGCTCTTCCGGCAGACGTGCCCTTAGGACCCTTATAAGGAAATTCCGCTCCATCTAACGTCACACAGAGCCATACTCGAAAAAAAACTTTCCGAAACTTGAGACAAACCGGAAGGAGTATTTTGGGAACAAAAATACTCCTTCAAATGTACAACTTAATTTTTGAAACTTTGTCCATGTTTAGCATGGGAATCCAACTCTTTAACAGTGTAAAAAAATCAGTATGCATGAAATAGCATTTCACCCCCCTTTAAGCTACATGATTTCCAAACCAGCTGTTTGAATGAGAATAGAAAATAATTATAGAGATAAGCAGTATGTGAACACCCTGGATACATGTTGCTGCATATTGTAAGAAATTTAGATTAGCAATCAACTTGTGAGGGGGAAAAAAACAGACTGTCAAACTGACTTTGATTGGTTATGTTTGGCTGAAACCTGATATGTAACATAAATTTCAAGAATGCTAAAAAAAAAAAAAACAGAACCATCAGAGACATTAATGCTCAAGACGAAAGATATAAGTACAAACGATGCACATTTAATTGATCATTTGGATTAGTTAAATAATCATATAATTTCTGCAATACATTCACACTTAACTGCTTATCAGTCTCCATTCACACTTATTAGTTGTTCTATCTAGTTTTTGAAGTAATGTAAGAAAATCTCCTGTTGACTTACATTGATGGAATGTTTGCTCTTCAAGTTTAACCAGCAGTGATGACGTCATCAGACTGTTTGCATACTCAACTGAACTTTTTTCTTAAATCTATTTGCATATACTGAAATGTGATTTGATTTTGAGGTTGATTTGTTTGACCTTCAAAAGTTTGTCCTCCCTGATTGCTCATTATCTTCGAATGTTGCTTTCTGCTCTGCTTGTAGAACAGATGATAAAAATTACTGTAAAATACACAGAACGTTCTTACATTATATAGTGGAGAGAAAACGTCTCAGGTTACAAATGTAACCTTGGTTCCCTGAGAACAGGGAATGAGACAATACGTCAACGACGCTATGGGGAACGCCTCAGGTGTGACAGGTGTCTGAAATCAAATATCAACTCACAGCAATCATGCTGACCGGCGACAGCCGTGAATCATCAGCTTGAATGATGAGCGTGCGACCTGGATATAAAAAGGGCGCCTTGGGGAACGCTATGGGGAACGAAATACCCACGCCGCCATGCTAAAGGGAGTGCATGCCCAATGGCAGTGACAACTGTCAGAACCAGCAATTCAATGAACGCTAGAACCACTCACCCTCAGGTCACACAGGGCTGTCAGTGACAGCACTCCCTACGGTCATAGCCCAAGCTATATGATACCACAGAAAACCTCCATAAACATAGTTTAGTGAAAGGTCTACCTGGGCCTGCTCAAGGGCCTAGGACCACAACTTCAACTTCTTAGAAGGGGTCCCTTCTAGGGAATGTGGCTAGGGAACCCGAGGGAACCCCAGCCAGTCACTATTCAGGGGAATGTACCACCTGAAATGCCACCAGGCAGGCCTGACCTGGTGTCACTACATAAGACACTACAGACTGGCCACTTCCTGTCTGTCTGAAGACAGAGCCTCTGGACACTTGCCTTTAGGAAGGCATCCAGCCCGAGGAACTGCGGAGCAGGCAGTGAACCACTTGGCCCGGATCTCAGAGACGGGATATCCTGGAGAGTATGACTCAGCATAGTGCTTTACAACCCTTGCCAGCGAGGGGAGTTTCTCTACTCGATCCACGGATCTACCCAGTGTTTGTGTTTCAAAAAACACTGAGGAGGCCTGTGAGGGCCTAAGGACTGATCTAACTGGGAGGCCTCATGAGAGGCCTAGGACCGACTGACCAGACTCAGGAGACCACATACTCACATTGACCCTCAGTGAGGGGAGCATAAGATCTACCTGGTAGGCAACCAGGCTGTAGCAGGATAAAAAGGTTCCAGGAGGGAACCCGTAGCAGAGAATAAAAACTTGAGCCGAGCCAGGGCGCAAACTCACCTCCAGTAGCTGCCTGATAAGGCAGACCTGGAGAGGCCTACTACCTGACCACCACAGTATGTGGGAGCTCACCTTTGGAGAGGCCTGGTGAAGCCTACTACCTGATAACCACAATATGTGGGAGTTCACCTACAGAGAGGCCTAGAGAGGCCTACTACCTGTTACCAGATAACCACCTTAAGTGGAAACTGAAAGAAATTTGGAACTCAACTCCAGGGAGGCCTGGTGAGGCCTACTACCTGACAACCACAGTATGTGGGAGCTCAACTTCAGGGAGGCCTAGTGAGGCCTACTACCTGATAAACACAGTGCAGGAAAGCTTACTTTCAGGGAGGCCTGGAGAGGCCTACTACCTGAAAAACCATAGCTGATAGTGAGCCAGACTGGCAGTCCAGTTGACTGTCTTTGGGGCTTTGCCTTCAGGGAGGCCTTATGAGGCCTACTACCTGACAGTTCAAAGAAGCGGGAATTCAACTCCAGGGAGGCCTGTGGGGCCTGCCACCTAGTAACCACAGTATGTGGGATTAAACCTTCAGGGAGGCCTAGTAAAGCCTACTACCTGACCACCACAAAATGTGGGAGCCCACCTTCAGGGAGGCCTGAAGAGGCCTACTACCTGAAACAGTCTAATCAGCTGGATGTAACTGCTGCTGGGGACTCGTCGTTGACGTATTGTCGAAGTTCCCATCGAAAGGGAACCCAGAAAACTGGCAAAAGAAAGAAATGAATACATCTTTGAAATGTCACAACATGACTTAATTTTTTTTTTTTATAAAATAAATGTATTGAAATAAACTAGAAAATTAATTAAACTGAATCAAAGAAAGTTAATCAAGCTTTTCTAAAGGATGAAAAGTCAGGCCTAGAAAGCTATAAATATGAAAATGTTTTATTTTGAATTTACATGAAAATTGAAAACCTTTGGGTTAATGGCTGCTGTAATTGGGGTTGAAGGAAGCTGTTATCTGGTGCAGCTGTTAAATGAAACGAATTGGGTGCTTGGATATGAAGTGAAATAATAGACCAGTGAGGATGTGGCTATTTGTTTGATATATCCATTTATCCTCTCTATTTTAGAACCTGATATATGTGGAAAAGTCACCATATCCCACAAATGCACTCTTGATAGTTTCTGCAAACCACAATTTAAGTGCTTCATTGCTTCGGTTTGCATCTAGAGCTCTTTACATGATGCAGTTTATTGGCTCACTACAATGCATCTTGTTAAACCAATACAGATTGCTGCTGTTGGACTTGTCTCTATTCATTACCTGAATCCTGACTCCCAGAGGCATTCCCTCTTTTGCAGCTGCCGCTGACAACTTTGCTCTTATAGAAGATGTTTCATTCTAGGACGGCGATAAACGGTTGGGCTTTCAAAATATGGTTCCATTGTATGATTACAAGAAAGATAAATGTAATACAGTTGAGGTGTTTGCACTTAAAGAGTCATTTGTGACATACATGTACATTAATATCCTCCCGCCTGACCTTCAGAGAAAAAACATGTCATGCTATAAGGACACCCAAAACCAGTACAATTAAAATGTAACATTCAATTTTTTATTTAAAACTCATATGCATTAAACTCATATGACTGTTCCATTAATATGATAGCATCAATTTCCACTCAGCTGATCTCTAATAAGCAAACAGGGATGATAATAACAGGTGAAATCAGGGGACACCAATAAAAAGATTTAAATTTACTGTATAGAAATAAATGCATACTTGTGCCACAAACATTTCTTAATAATGAGACTATATTAAGAACAATGTGCAAATGTAATTTGTTATATCATTTTGCCTTCATTTTGCAAATTAAAAGTCCAAAACTCCTACCCTTATCAGCATAAATGCTATTTAAATTATTTCATATTTTTTATTTACTTTTTTTATGTAGAATTGATGAAAGAATACATAGTGTTGTTATGTTTTCAAATTGCAGATTTATATGTTGTTATATTAAATAAATGTTTGATTATTTCTTAGGGAAGTAAAAGGTACTTCTTTTATGGAATGACCCAGCAACAGTCAATAATACATTGTATGGGTCAAAATTATCCATTTTCCTTTTATGACAAAAATCATTAGGATATTTAGTAAAGATCATGTCCGTGAAGAATTTTTTTTTATACATCTCATACTGTAAATATATCAAAATTAAGCCCCAGATTCCAGATTTTCAAATAGTTGTATCTCGATCAAATATTGTCCTATCCTATAGCAAACCATATATCAATTGAAAGCTTATTTATTGAGTTTTCAGATGGTTTATAAAAAAAAAAAAAAAAAAAAAAAAAAAAAAAAAAAAAAAAAATGGACACATATTATATTATATTATATTATATTATATTATATTATATTATATTATATTATATTAAAAAAGCAATAATATATATATATATATATATATATATATATATATATATATATATATATATATATATATATATATTAGGGCTGTCAAATGATTAAAACTTTTAATCAAATTAATCATAATTTTCTGTGGATTAATCATGATTAATCACTATTTGCAATTACACCTGAATCCTAACCATTTTTTTTTTCTGAAATGCATACCAAAAGATAAATAACAGGACACAGATCCATAATTTTCATGTATTGATTCATCAATATGTGGTTCTTTTTTCTGAATTTCAAAAGTTTAACATTTACTTAATCAAGTTTACCTGAGCACTATATCAAACCATGCCATTTAACTACAGATAGTGTAAGAGAATATGAAAATATGCATAGAGAAACTCGAAAGAATGAACTCAGAAACACAAACTTACGCCACCATCACAGAAGCGGCACACTTGTTTTTGGGAGGTGTTCATTTGCTCTGCCACAATACTTTAGGATTGATATTTTCACGTTCTGAAGGCTTCAAGTGCCAGGTAAAACCAAGTAAAAATGCATATTCTTTCCCAAACAGCTGTAATGTTCGCTGCATTGCATGTATGCGTCCTGCGAATGCGCAGTGTGAAACACAGGACGCTATAACAGGAAGAAGCTCCAGCGTATCAACTACCAAAGTCGTCTCTGTTTATCGAGCTTGGTATGAATGTATTTGAGAGTAACTGGGGTAAAACCTTAAGCTTCTTCGGTGTTTTCGTCGCGGCGCTCGCCGCTGTTTTTTACTATCTTGAGAATTCTGAGATCGACCAGACTTTCCTGAGCTGAATAATTTGTCACACTGCGCATGCGTGAAATGCGTTAAAAAATTTGACGTAATTAACAACAAACAACTAATTAACGTCGTTAACGCGCTATTTTTGACAGCCCTAATATATATATATATTTTATAAAAATTAAATACAAATATTTTAATGGTTTATATAATATTCAATGGTTTCAATTTTTTTTTAACTTTATGACAAGGCTGCAGATGAACAATCCTTTATGCATATAGTTTTACATTGCACTCTACCTGATCTAATTAAATGCAAACAGCTTGCTTTCTATGGAAGCATATGGGTAGCAAAATTCATTTTGAAATGTAATTTGCTAAATGGCAATGCTATATGTAAAATGACAATGCATTTATTTACTTAAATTGACATTTTCCCATAAATATGTGCAACATTTAGTGCAAAATGAAAATGAAAATGAAATATATAATTTACATTTGCCATTTCCTACACTAGTTTTAGTATGTAAATTAAAAACATATTTTAACACTTTATAAGTTGAAACATTAAAATAAAATTGTATTACCCAAATTGATTAGATATGTTTAACATGTCTACCTTGAGATAATTGTAGCAATTTTCTTAAATGCATTGACACTTACACTTAAGGTGTTTGAATTGTATTTTCATTAAATACCCCACGATAATGTAGTTAAAGTCAATGTGGATTTGATGCAAATGCATTGTGGAAATGCATTCTGAGCCAATCAGGCCTCGACCTGTCAATCATTATATAAAGGCGGGGCTCGGCAACAATGGTCAATGGTCAGTTTTCACCATTAACCAAACGTTTTTCACCTGCCTCAGCATCACACTGTTTTACACTCAGATTTATGCACGTAATCAACCAGACAGTGTAGTTCTACACTTTTACCTATTTGCCACCATACTTACCACTTTACATTATACTGTGTTCCTCTCTTTTAATCTGTAATAAAGTGTGTGTTCCGTGGCACCTTAACATCACGCGCCTGCCTCAAAAGCTCTCACTGTTTACAGCCACCGGACACCGCGATTGAAGCCTGTGATTTTTTATATTAAGTGATCTCACTTTGTCTGTGGCATGTTCGGTGACAGCTGCATCTAGATCTGACTTGGGAAGTGTCATCTGGGACAGGCAGGAGTAGCAGTGTTTTCTGTACGGTCACGGGCATCAACCGGAGTGTAAACAAACTGAGGGAACTTAAGGCATGCGTGACGCTTAGGTGCCATGGGACGTGCACTCTATTATTGGTTAGCAGAGAAGAAGACAACACTTTTTCTATACTGGATGCGAGCAGCATGACAAACTACAGTACTGAACCCATTATAATCAGCGATGTTGTCTGTACTGGATGTGATACAACTCCGCGTAGTAATAAGTGTAGAACTGCACTGTCTGTCTGCCTATGTGCATCAACCAGAGTGTAAAACGCTGAGATGTTGAGGTAGGTGAAAGGCATTAGGTTAATCAATTACATTTTCACAGGGTATTTCATTAAAATGCAATTCAAACATCTCAAGTGTAATTGTCAATGCATTTAAGAAAATTAAAATAAATTTAAATCTCCTTTTAGGAAAAATGGCATTTAAATGATAATTTTGCTACAGTTTATGCTTGGACATGTTAAACATCTAATCAATTTGGGTACTACAATTTCATTTAAATTTTTTAATTTGTTAAAATATGTTTTTAATGTACGTATTAAAACTAGAATAGAAAATGGCAAATGTAAATTATATAATTGAATTGCAATTTTATTTTTGCACTAAACGTTGCACATATGTATGGAAATAAATATAAATAAATTTAAATAAAAAAAAAAATGATTGTGATTTTACATATTGCATTGCCATTTTGCAAATGACATTTCAAAATGAATTTTGCTACCCATTTGCTTCCATAGATTTCTCCTGTTGCAACATGTCTATACTTCTAAAGAGCAAAGTGCTTTTTTTTTCGATAGCAGCTCATTCAGCAAGATGCAATTAAGCAATAGCTATAGCAACAACAACCCCCCCCCCAAAAAAAAAACAAACAAAACAAAAACAACAACAACAACAACAATACTTAATTAGAAAGTTGTGAATAAATGCCGACAGCTTTCACATAATAATGGCTCTAACACTACAGGGTTGTGTCTACATACATATAGAGAGCCTGGTTTTATATTTATATATATATATATATATATATATATATATATATATATATATATATATATATATATATATATATATATATATATAGAAACAGTGGGGGGAGAACTGAAGACATTTCATTTGCATTATTATAGATGTAGCCCTCTAACCCAACCCCCATAACCCTGATTTGTGCCTTTGAAGTCTGCACTGGAAGAACATAAAGAGACTGTGGAAACCAAGGAAAATCTGTATACATATCCTCTTACATCCCTTTAATATCAGGTAGCATTTATACCGTTTATTGTGTAGTGTGCATGTACTCAGTAGTTTCCAGGAAACAAGGAGTAAATAACAGCAAAACAAACAAAATAGTAGCAACAAGCACACCTGTTATGAGAGTCTATTTAATCTGAATTGATTAAATATATATGTCAGCCCACAATAAACATTTTCTGATGTGTTTTAAACCCCTTTCTGTCAATTTGTCTTCACTTTGTAGTGTAAGACGGATATGAAATATTGATGGACTGAGCATCATGGAAGCACTCCGGAGTGCTGGAGAAAGGTCTAGCCCTTTCATCGCTGCAGCACAAAGGGAGCTATCATTTAGTGAAGTCTTTGTTGCTCCCCACCAAATCAATATGCACTGACATTTTTAGTAAGGGCTAGGCCTATGGGTGAGTGTGTGTGTGTGTGTTTGTGTGTGTGTGTGTGTTGGTGGGGGGAGTAGAACCAAGCAGTGCTGGAACAAAGGCGATGCTTTTGAAACTATGACAAGCATTGCATGGCCATTAGCTTCTCTCTGAATCCTGCCGAGAGGTGGAGGAAGAGGGGGTGGCCGCCATGGAGAGAGACTGTCATTTCAGGTCATTCTGTTTCATCAATATTCAATACTCAGTGACACTAAAATCTACCAGGATGCAACTCCGTGGACAGAAGAGTGGCAAATAATTAAACAGGGATGAACACACTTGATTAAATTTAAAACCAAAATACAATAATGTCAATAACAATTAAAATTTTTATTTTGTTCTAAATATATCCCTGGTGAAATGTTATGGGACACTGTAAATGTATTCAATTCCTCCAGGAGTCTCATCCACAAATTAAAATTCAATCATTCATATGATGAAAACGCTTTCAGTTTGTATTGACATTTTTATTGGGCATGAAAATCAAATTATGAAACACAGGAATGAGGATATTTATCATGGCCAATAACAAAAAAAAAAAAAGAAAAAAAGAAAAAGGTAGTAGTAATGAATAATTAATAAATGGTGATTTATTAACTAAACAACAATGTAATATTAAAAATAAATTAATGAAATTATGAATAAAAATTTAAATATATATTATTATAATACAATTGAAACAAATCTATCTATCTATTGAAACATTTACTCTATATATTACATAAAATTTAATCTATATATTATACAGACAGACAGACAGACAGACAGATAGATAGATAGATAGACAGACAGACAGGCAGACAGACAGATAGATGGATAGATAGATATTCTCAGTTTTTTTAAATAATATTTACATAAAATATGCACAGAAATCTAATATAGAATATAGAATATAGATAAACTGTCATTTAATGACTAAACAAAAATGTTACAATATAAAAAAATGCTATGTTAAAAAATACCATTGTAACAAAATTATTAAAAATACAATAACAAATGCCCTAAGAGTATGATTCCTGTGCAGAGTACTATTACATTTCACTCTAGATTTCTGGAATAACACATTAGGTATGTTTTGGTGTGTTGGTAAGTCTTTTTTTCTCTTTTTTCTTTTCTTTTTACTGAAATGAAAGAGAGAGATAGCACAGTGAATGTGACTGTGGATAACAATATCGATTGGTGCTGGAGCGAGAAAGTTTATCTTTATCATGCACAGAGTGTCTCAGGTGAGTGACGAGATCGAAGCCAACTATAGGAGTTTGCCACCAGGCTTCCCCAGAGGCAACCACTCTTGTAAAAGGTATAAAATAATGAGAGGTAGCAAGTGAGGCAATATTAATGATTGAAAAACTGTTCCTGTCAGAGCCCTCGCTGGTTCAGTGGAACTTTACAGAGGTTTTTATCAACATGTTGTGTGTTGTGTGTGTCAGAGGCTATCTGCTGAATGGACAGGCTAGCCGTGGGCTACTCATGTGTGAGGCTGCTGCATTTCTCACTTTTTGACCTCCACACATAGCTGACAATTCACTCTCAGCAATGACAAGAAACTGCCTCTGGCTCTTCCTCGCTCCAGACATAAAAACATACATGAAGCAGACTCTTAAATTAGTTGGTTTCTGCGTTGTTTATCCATGCATTCAGAGAGACCTGTAAGTCTCCATCAAACACAAACATATTATATAAGTCCTTTTCTGCCTCAGAGTAAACATAAACGATGAATTGTGAGATGAAATAGTGATATGAGACATAAAATCGCACTCTTGAGATGTAGACAATTATGAGAAGTAAATTAAAATTGTGAGATTTGAAATCAAATTGTATGATATAAAGTCATAATTGTAGATAGATGTAAAATGATAAGTACAAGAAATAAATCTATTGCAAAATGGAAAGTCATTCTATGAGCTAAAGTAACTGTGAGATATAAAGTCACAACTGCAAAATGTTGTCACAATGTGAGATAAAAATTGCATTCCCAAGAAATAAGAATGCAAGTATGTGATATAAAGTTACATTGCAAAATATAAAGTAATATTTTGTGGGATGACAAGCCAGAACTAAAAGAAATTCACATATACAAGAATTGAAGCCACAACTGTATAAACTAAATTGTGTATTGTAAAACCTGAAGTCAAATTGTGAGAGATAAATTCACAATTTTCACGTACAGTAAAGATGTGATTGTAAGATATAAAGTTGCATTTACAAGAAATACAGCTGATTAAATGATATTATGAAATATAGTCACCTTGTGAGAAACACATTTGCAATTATAAGATTTATTTGCATTTAAAGTGGCATTTGCAAGAAATTATGTCAATGTTGTGAGACATAAAGTGACATTGTGAGACTTAATGCCAAAATTTTAAGATTGCATTTAAAAGAAATAAAACCACAAATGCAAAATATTAAGTTGTATTGAAAGATATAAAGTCATATTATGGAGCATAAAGACATAGTAAAATCACAATTGTGAGCTATAACCCCATAATTGGGACATGAAGTCACAAATGTGAGATATGAAGTCATTGTGTAATATAAAGTCGCAATTACAAAAAAATAAAGCTGCAACTGCAAGATAGGAACTCATACTGCGAGATACAGTATAAAGTCATAATTGTGGGATCTAAAATCTCCATTGCTAGAGTTGCAACATTGCCCGAAAGAGATATTTTAAAAGAAATATAGGTTAAAAATGCACCAACACCTTTATGTATTCCTCCCTGCAGTCATTCAAAAACTGATATTTAATCCTGCCTGATGTCCCTAAGCAAGTGCACATACCTATTCATTTACAGAGGCAAGAGTATTCTTCTTGTGCATGGCAGTTGAAGTCTCCAATATTTCACTCGTGCCAGTGAAACCTGGGAGATAATCAATATGACATGCCAAACAATAGAACACAATGATTGGAGTTTAATACCCTCAACTCGAGAATCGCTAATGTTCCTGTTGTAGAAAATCGATCCTTCTAACACCACAGCAGTTCGAACTTAAACGCGCACTGCTGGACAATTACAGCACCATCGATGGGAGTCTCAATAAAAAACTAAAAGTAATAAGATAAAGATGGAATATTTCGGGAGGGTGGGTTTCAAGACAGTAACAAGGGCATCTCTCTTCTGTAAAAACAAATACTCAGCTCCTGTTTATCAAGAGACTGTGAAACATACAGAAAGAGTATTATGATATGTGCCCGAGGGATTGATACAGAGATAGACAGATGAGCTGTCATTTTAAGAGAGGATACTGTAATACAATCTATTTTATTTGTCTTTCGTTCTTGATAAAGCTACGGACTTATTATAAGCTCTTATACATACAGCCTTAATTATACAAAAAATAAGGCAGTCTTTAAAGCTAGAAGATGATGTGTTCAGACATGTCTTTGGAAGTAAGGGAAGCTTTTAAAGAGGGGCTCGATCAGGAGGGCTACAGATAATTAATTAAACACAACCAGGGGGAAGCTGATGACAGCCATATTGCTCTTCTTCTATAATAGGGTGTTGAATTCCCTGCCCCCGAGGCTCGCTGCCGCTCAAGAACCTTTTTCCAATACCAGAGAGGTGATAAATATTCAATGACACAGAGACTTGTGGGCAACAATTGGATCCGGTTCTCTCTGTGTTTGAAGGAGGAGGAGGAGGTCGCTGGCGGTGACATAATGCGGTGATCCTGTGTGAAAGCTGAAGTCAGGACTTTTATCAGCGCCCCCTGGGATACTCGCTCTGATCTCCAAAACCAGGGATGCCAATGACCAATCTCCAGATGTCAGTAACTAAACCCCAGAGCTCACTGCGCCTATACTCGTCACAGGTAAAGTTAGCTAAATGCTAAAAAGTGTTATTGATTGACTGACTAGAGAAAATTTGACTCTATACATTGCATATCCACAAAATGTATAATTTAATCCCAAATAATTTTATTTGGGCATTGTTGGTGGTTAGCGCTACAGATGTCATTAGCTAAACATGAAATATTTGAGATGTTAAACTACAGATGGTAATGTCCTGTAAATTACTTTCAATGCACAAGGCTTCCGGTGTCATCCACTTTCAGTTGTTTAAGCTGTACAAAAGCAGTCTGTTATGCTGCTTGATATTATTTATCACCATATTTACACGCTGAACACAGCATAAACACACTGTTTTTTTAATAATCAAAACATACTGAGTGCCCCTTATAACGTTAATTTAGGAAATGTATACATTAGTTATAAAGTTTACATAAGTGGATAAAAGTAAAGTTTGCTCTGGAAAATTCACATGCTGTCAATAAAAGGTTTAGATGATGGGTTCTGGCCTTTTGCTGACATAAGTCATTGACTGACAGACTGATCAATAGAACAGATTAGTTCCCACTGTCAGCTATCACCTTTCCCTGGGTGTAGGGTATTTTAGCTCGGACTAGTGGTTTTGGGAAGCCATGGTGAGTGAGGGAGGATTTGAAAATGAGAACAAGAGAAAGAAAGAGTAGGTAAATTAGATTTATATTACTGTTGGATTACATTAAAATCTTTCAAAACAATTTCAATGCAGAATTAGGAGAAAATAATTAAAAACAAAACTGGTAGAGTGTGGGGGGGGGGGTATTAATTGTGGTTACTCTACAAAATCATATCTAGTGTTGTGACATGAACAAAGAGTAGAAAAGAATATGAAACGGTGATAGCGTCCATCCCAAACTGCTATTGTCTAACCGCGTCCCCTCAGTCAGCCAGTGTCCCAGTCTCTGACCCTAATTAAGTCATCAGACACAGGCACTTGACCAGGGGTCGCCTTCTCCACTGCAGTCCGGATCCATGCAGCTCAGTCTGAATGCTAAAGACACTTAGAAAGCCACTCTGATAACCTGCTCCTCTCATCACCGACTCTGATCGTGCTTGATTACAATCATCTTTGGGTTCACTGACTGTATTACTTATGCTCTGAGTTTTAATAAAACATTTCATACATACTGAGAATGAAAAGGCAGCGTAATTATTGCTTCAGCTTGACAAGGCTCTGACCCTTTCATTGAGTTCCGGGCCGTAATCAAATGATCAAATATATAGCTTTTTCTGATAAAGGATGAGGGAATTATTGCTTTTTATAAAAAAAAAAAAAAAAATGTTGCATAATTTCAATAATAAGTAAATGAGATTTGTAATGTTTTTGAGTCTTTTATGCTCACGATGGCTGTATTTATTTGATTAAAAATAATTGAAAAGAGAGATATTGTGAAATATTATAACAACTTAAAATAATCATTTTTTATTTAAACAGTACATTACTCCACATGATCCTTCAGACATCATTCATGAGTATTTGGTGCTCAATAAATATTTCCTATTATTATCAAAAATGATTGTGACATTAGAAATATATTTTCTTTTGATCAGTTTAATGTGTTACTAATGTTTGACTCAACACTGATGAGCAATAAATAAAAAAAGAACAGCAGACACAGAAGGCCAAATGTCATAATAAACTTTCCAAACCAGACTGAATGGATAGTTCACCCAAAACTGAAAATTCTGTTATTAATCACCCTCATGTCATTCCGAAACATAACAAAGTCGTCATTTTTATTTCCTTTGTGCAAAAAAAGTATACCTGTTGCTTCATAAAACCACGGTTGAACCACTCATGTCACATGGACTGTTTTTTTTTTTTTTTATACTACCATAATATTGTATTTTAACACAAAATAATATGACCCATGCATTATTGGATCAGTTTATCCTAGCATTGCTGACAAGCAGTTTTCGCCATCTAATTTCAGTTGATCTGGAGAGTAATCATATATAGCGGTGAAAACAGCGGGTTCTTTGCACACTATAATCTTATTAACATAGACCACTTACACCCTGAACAGCAGCAAGTCAATGGAAACAAATACATGTGTAATCACATTGCTTGAGAAAAAGGGAGATTGCCCTGAGGATATCGAAAGCTGTGTTTATTTCATGGTATTGATGCTTTGGGTGGAGGCTTTTGACACACACATAAGGCGGTTTCAGGGAGCTGTATGGCTGCTATGACGAACATTTAATCACATCCACTTGACGGCAATTTACAGTGTTTAAACTGTGTCAAAATCACAAAGAAACACTGTAATTACCATACACCTGCACCATTATTTGTCACTCAAGTCTGTAACTCTGTGCCCATTAATACCGGTTTAGCACAATTGTGTATCAGAATATTAAGCATTCCATGCC
Source organism: Carassius gibelio (assembly GCF_023724105.1). Taxonomy (NCBI): domain Eukaryota; kingdom Metazoa; phylum Chordata; class Actinopteri; order Cypriniformes; family Cyprinidae; genus Carassius; species Carassius gibelio. Next base: position 11,741,713 of record NC_068413.1, on the reverse strand, counting down.
CATTATTATGTTTAGGAATGTATATTAGATTTACCTTTACACAACATCCGCCCTTTGACTTGCCTCATATTGATCGTTCTGTTTCCTGCAGCTTCTGTTTCCATAGTAACAGAGCTAACCCTTGGGAATGACCTTTTAACAAGACAGACACTATTGGGTAGTCTTCGGTTTGTAGGACAAACACTCACACACACTGGCTCAGGTGTCAAAATAGGCAATGCATTTAATTACTGGCTGATTCATCTCCATCCAAACTGTGGATAATGGTCCCAGTGACTAATGACTCCATCAGCCTGTCATCCACAACACCAGCCATCTGCATATAATATGACAAACAACTGATAGTTTTACCGGGACAGGTCAGTGGTGTGACCTCTATTGATTTCTTTTATTGATTTGAGAGCAAGATAAAATCTCAATGCCTTATAACTCTGTAATAAAACAATATTTTATACAAATGTGTGTTAGTCCAGTAATACTTTACAATAAAATTCAATTTGGCATTTGGTTCAACATGAATTTAAAAAATATTATTATTAATCGAGGTTAATGTAAATGTGCTACTGTTGAAAAGTTTGAGGTCAGTATTTTTTTTTTTTTAAATAAATATTACTGTTATTAAGAAAGTACTGCACATTAAATTGACCAAAAGTGAGAGCAAAGCCTTTTATATTTTTACAAAATAATAAAAAAAGTAAATAATTAAATATATAAATAAATAATAATAGTAAATAAAATAAAAAATAATTAATTATATAATCCACGTTTTAATAGTTAATTTATTTATTTTGGTTATTATAAATACTAATGTATTATTGTTCATTGTTAAAACTATAGTTCAGCCCAAAATTTAATAATTTACTCACTTTTGTCTAAACTATCTCTTTAATTCATGTTTGTTCATAATAAATAAACTAATATTAAGTAATTAATAAGTAAATAAATGCTATTAAGGAATCAAACCATTCTAAATGAATGCATTCATGTTCTGTATGAATGAATTGACACTTGAAAAGTACCATTAACTTTAATTAAAAATGTAAACATTAACTTTAAAAAAAATTGCTAATAATAATAATAATTTGTGGATCAGCTGACATTTAAAGAGGGGATCATTGTGTACTGCAACGTATAACAGACATCCACCGCAGCCTGTTTTGTATGTTAGATTAGCGAATGGATTTTCTGGATTTAAGAACCAAGAATGGAGACTCCAAATGACTGTCAGAGCAAAGCCAAGACTCCTGCTGCTTTATGAAGGAACACCTGTGAGTAATGCACCGCAAACCACTGGAACCGTCAAGAAACTAGTATGAAACACAGCCTGCAGCTGGGCCTGTTGCTTATGAGTGAGAGGGAAAAAAAGAGAGAGTAGAGAAAGAGAAAGAGTATTAATCTAGCTGTGTTGTTTCAAGTGACAAGAATCTGAATCAAGGGATGATGGGATATTATAAGGACACATGTAACTTGATAAAAGCCAAAGACATCTCCTTGATTATTGTGTGTTCTCTCTCAAAACCAGATATACTGTCTGATGATGGAGATTATGTTATATGTTTTCCATTGGTTGTTTAGAATCAGAACTAGCGATTCACAAACCATTCTTCATTATAATTATTATTATTATGTGTCAATATTGATCCAATGGATCAAAAGTTTTTGAAAAATTGGTTGTGATTCAATTTGATTCATTCAGAGAGTTCACTTGTACACTGAAACGTTTTTAGCGGTTTCTTACACCATAGCCTATTTACCAACAGACTATTGTTTGAAACAAAACTCACGTCTTCTATCGTGTCAGGGATGCAAGTGCAGCTTGTGAATGAGCAGCACCCTCTTTACTAGCAAAGACATTTTATATCTATGTTTCAAGAACAGTAATAATAATAAAAAAAAAAACTTTTTTTTTTTTGATGGAGGAGAGACTGTTCCCAACTGAAAGCTTACAGTTTAAAATCATACTTAAAAAATGCAGTAAAAGGTTATAGAAAATTCCTTGTTGATGTTTATGTGTATCATTTGTTGTTTGGAGGTTCTTAAAAGCCTTGCGACTCCATAGCATGAGATATTAGCAAATGAAGGTGAGTGAAAACATGAATGCTAATGGCTAAGCTATCTTCAGATAACATAGATATTCTTGACTAGCATACAACCCCCATCCCACCCTGTTAATTTCTGCTAAAAATGGAAAGTGGGATATAAACTGATAGTTCTGCCGTCGAAACCGTTTGTTCTGGATTCAGCTATCTCAGCTGTGCTGCTCAGTTATGCTAATGAGCTAAGGGATCACTCTGATTCATACAGTATCTTGGGTTCCCTGGCAAGCACTATGCAATGTACAATATTTAATGTTTTTCAACTGCTAGTGTTGGTTACTGTACCTTTCAGTTTTACATGGAAAGTCTGAGTGAAGACATTAATTAATTTAATCTTATGTCTGTCTCTAGAGTGTCTGTACAGGGGTGTCTTTCTATGCCTTGCCTGCAGACTACATGCAGCTCTTTCATTATTGTGCTTGATGGTGTCTAACCTCACATAATGAACTTCTTGTTGGTGCTAATGGTCACTATTATAAGACACTGTCAAAAGTTCCACTTCCAACAGCCTCCCATGATATTTACATCACAAATGTCTGGGAAATTGGCCACACTGGAGCAGACTGTAAGTATTTGGAATGGCTATGTGTCATGAATTTAATCCTGCACCTTTTTGTTGTTTGGTTAAATAATTACTCCTGTTTTATTTACAACAAAGTTGCATGTAACAGAAGTAGCATTAGATTTTTTCACTGAAATATTGAGTTAAGTTTTGATTCAAATTTTAAATATTAAAATAAAATAAGATCAATAACATGCATTTAAAAAATAAATAAGGAGAATTTACATTTCATACCAACTTCAATGTAATGGAGAACAAGCATTGCAATGTTTCGGTGATGCTCAGTGCTTTCGGATGTCTTACGCTGATTGTTCTACAGTAAAATATGCACAGACTGATTTGCTTGAGTGCCGAATCCTATTTAAATCCCCCCATTCAATAGCCTCTTCACATGGCCTAAAATGCAAATGGGCTTAAATATGGTTGGGTTTTCCATTATTTGTTTGGGCACTAGAGAAAATGCAAGTGGTCCCACTTACACATGTGAGAGCCCTTCAGACCCCCTGTTTTATATCCTGTGTGTCTCCTTCCTTGTATCCAAACACCGTTTGGAGTTTGATGACAATTTCAAATGCATTGCTCCAAATTAGACTGGCTCCCAGTCACATCACGCAGCAGGGAGGACAGGAGCGCAAAAATCAGCATTGCAGTTTTGCTATGCTAGAATAAGGGGATTATCTTAAGAGGTTTTAATTTCTCACAGATATGAGTACACATACATTCTTGCATCGCTTCCTCATGCAATTAGTTTCCATCCTTTTAGAAAGAGAATCTTAATCGATTACAGTTGAATGGGGGTGAATGTTGCTCTTTTAGTTTGCCTCAACTGTGCGAGACTATTTCACTCAGAGAATTGTATTATTCACAGTGGGATGTCGCTCTTGATATCAATAGTGGAATCTTTAATGTGGAAGTGATTAACAGGAATGTTTAATGATTAATGGAAATGATTAATGGGAATTTAGTGGTAAATGTTTCTAAAAATTATTGTAGAAAGGGTAATGTGATGAAAACTTGAAGCAAAAGGGGAGGCTGTTTGATTAATATTCTCATAATTATTTTCAAAAAAATGTTTTTTCAGATTGTAATAATGGTTAATAGCATCTCTGAAGTATTGTTGTAGTTACTAACTAAACTAAAACTACTAAAAATATGATATAATACTATACAATATATTAATATACTATACTATACTATACTATATATATATATATATATATATATATATATATATATATATATATATATATATATATATATATATATATATGTCACTAAAGACCGACTATTGTATAATAATTGGTTTAAACATTTATGAATTTTAAAGGTTCCCATACTGCAGCAGTGTCATAAAAAGTATAACAGTGAAAAGTCAGAAGTCGTCTTGCATCTTTGGTTTAGCTTAGCACGAACATGTATGAACAAGAACATACGCACACATACAAACCCTCATCCGTTCCATCTTCACACACTCACACCTGCCCCATCTTAAAAAGCTGGTTTGGCATATCAACCCTTTGTCCTCTGAGCACCTGCAGTCTCTCCAAAAAGGTCATTGGCAGCATAGATGAGGCCTGTCTGTGGTTTGCCAGCAGCAGGACAAATGAGAGGAAAGCGTTTCTTGTTCCAATCCAGCTCTCCAGCAGAGGTGACAATGGCTAAAGCGGCATGCCAATCCTGTCTTTGCAGAGAAATGCAATCACACAGTTATTTTTAATCTTTGGCTATCTTTCGAGCTATCCTTCAAGCCTGTTTCTATGAGAAGCTCAGTTGATTAAAGACCTCTAAACAATTGTTTGCTGCAAAAAAACAAAACAAAAAACAAAAACAAAACAATGCATTGCAATGCAGAATTCAATGTACTAGATGATTGCACAGTAAGTGTATTTCACTAATGTAATTTGTGCAAGTGTTGCCAGTCATTAGCAACTGCAAATACAAGTTTGCATTATCCATCATATTTACTAGTGGCAGCATTTGATTGCTGAGCACAGTAATTGCAAACAGGTGCACCAGCTAATTACAAATAAAAAACAAAAACTTTTCCGGCAAGCAACCGCTTATATTAGAATCTTAATATTACCATAACCACATTTTGAGAGATCATTACACTTGTACTTTTTGTGGTTTAAGTGGATCAGCATGAGTGATGTTAACCTAATTAGAATAGAGTTTTTTTTTTTTTTTTTTTTTTTAAATAGTAGATAGTATTTTAATGTGTACTGTGCAGTAGGCTAGTATTTTATTCTGAATATACTGTATAGCTTCTGTGGTGCAGTCCTGCCAATCATTATCAATGTGCTTTGATTTGAAGGCAGGATGCTGTTTATTATTCCTGTGGGCTTGTGAGTTAAAAATGATCCTCTTAGAATTTCGTTGAATTTTGGCAAAAGGAATATTTTAAGGAATTATATGCTGATCCTCTTGAACACTCCAGAAGGCACTTATGTTTGAAAACGAGAGAACAGAGCTGATGACCCAATCAGAAGAGCCCCTTCTGAGAAAGAAACAACTTTGTAGTGTTTCTACATATGGATGCAATCCGGAATGATCTAAATGCACTACTGTGTCTAACCAGCCCATGCGAGTGATTTTGTGTGATTAACATTGAAACCACAATGCAGTGACAGTAGTAGTTTGTGGTCTGGCCATGATATAAATACCATATCATCATCTTTGCCAACTGTCAGTTTTTATTCTTTTAAACATGCATGATATTATACAATCATTCTCAGATTTATTTTTGCCTAAGAACAGTACTTTAGTTACAATATTAGGGTTCTTTTGGCATTAGTGTGTTGTTGACACTCTGAAACTGAAACTGAAATTTGCCAAGAAGTAGAAATATTTGTTATTTATGTAATGGGATATAAAAAATGCTGTCTGCTGAACAAACAAACAAACTTTCATATTTCCAGTGACAATTCCTTGTCCCTTATAGTGTAAGTTAAATGCTATTAATGACTTGACATTCCATTTTTACAAGAAACTTCCTCAAAAGCAGCCCGAAAAAATCAATGTTTTTGGTCAGCATCTCAGGTTTTACTTAAGGACTCCCATCCTAACTACAACTATTACCAAAAAAAAAAAAAAAAAAAAGCAAACATTTTTTTACTCTAAAGTAAGTGAGGGCAGAAGGACATAATACAATTTCTATTAAGCTAAATGACACTTTTGCTTAGAGCAAGTGAAACTCCAATTTTACAGGAGAAACTATGAAAAAGAGGTCAAAGGTACTTAGCTGAAGATATTGCTGATAACTAAAATGAATTTTTCCAGTTCTACCAGAAAGACTCGGAGAAGATATTGAAACAATTCATACATTTATTTATGACCCAGCAAGCTGTATGTTTGTATTTGGCGTAGGCCCCATTCGTAAATAGCTGTCCGAGGGTACGGATTCAGTATTTCCTGCCTGAAGATGAAGGCAGGGGCGCAGCCGACCCCCGTGACGTTTTAGGAGGGACCATCCTGGTGGTGGTGGGATGGTTGGAGGGGAAGAACATCCTGTGGTGGTAAGGGAGATGGAGAGAAGATGCTTGTTATTGTTGAGGGAGGAGCCAATCTTGGTGGTGGAGGGGTGGGTGGTGGCGAGTGACGTGTTCAGCATCTGCAAACTCAGACAAGTGTAAGCACAGGTTCTTTTATACTTCTATTATTAGAACGTGATTGGACGATTGAAAAGGTAATAGGTGACGCTAACAATTGAGTCTTCCTGGCAGAACTTATGCTAAAGCTTCCATTTCTACCAGAAAGACTCGGAGAAGATATTGAAACAATTCATACATTTATTTATGACCCAGCAAGCTGTATGTTTGTATTTGGCGTAGGCCCCATTCGTAAATAGCTGTCCGAGGGTACGGATTCAGTATTTCCTGCCTGAAGATGAAGGCAGGGGCGCAGCCGACCCCCCAAAACTAGTGGAAGAATAATTCTATTGGAATGGAGCCTACCCCCAGAAATGGAAAATTAATATACTTGCCGGCTGTCTATCTTGACGTACCTAAAAGAGAGAAAAATGAATAAATAAATAAATAAAATAATTAGCAATGAACAATCATGATAGACATGAAAACTTCAATAACTTGTTTTAACAGTTTATAATAGGGTTCCAATTATGAATTATATATATATATATATATATTTTTTTTTTTTTTTTTTTTTTTTACACGTGACGAGCCACACATAGACAAGGCCACGCTGAGCCACACATAGACAAGGCCACGCTGAGCCACACATAGACAAGGCCACGCTGAGCCACACATAGACAAGGCCACGCTGAGCCACACATAGACAAGGCCACGCTGAGCCACATAGACAAGGCCACGCTGAGCCACACTTGGACGAGGCCGCGCTGAGCCACACTTGGACGAGGCCGCGCTGAGCCACACTTGGACGAGGCCGCGCTGAGCCACACTTGGACGAGGCCGCGCTGAGCCACACTTGGACGAGGCCGCGCTGAGCCACACATGGACTAGGCCGCGCTGAGCCACACATAGACAAGGCCACGCTGAGCCACATAGACAAGGCCACGCTGAGCCACATAGACTAGGCCGCGCTGAGCCACATAGACTAGGCCGCGCTGAGCCACATAGACTAGGCCACGCTGAGCCACATAGACTAGGCCACGCTGAGCCACATAGACTAGGCCACGCTGAGCCACACATAGACAAGGCCATGCTGAGCCACACATAGACAAGGCCACGCTGAGCCACACATAGACAAGGCCACGCTGAGCCACACATAGACAAGGCCACGCTGAGCCACATAGACAAGGCCACGCTGAGCCACATAGACTAGGCCACGCTGAGCCACATAGACTAGGCCACGCTGAGCCACATAGACTAGGCCACGCTGAGCCACACATAGACAAGGCCACGCTGAGCCACACATAGACAAGGCCACGCTGAGCCACATAGACAAGGCCACGCTGAGCCACATAGACTAGGCCACGCTGAGCCACATAGACTAGGCCACGCTGAGCCACATAGACTAGGCCACGCTGAGCCACACAAGACGAGGCCGCGCTGAGCCACACATGGACGAGGCCGCGCTGAGCCACACATAGACGAGTGACGTGTTCAGCATCTGCAAACTCAGACAAGTGTAAGCACAGGTTCTTTTATACTTCTATTATTAGAACGTGATTGGACGATTGAAAAGGTAATAGGTGACGCTAACAATTGAGTCTTCCTGGCAGAACTTATGCTAAAGCTTCCATATCATGGACAAAAACCACTCTAGCTAATGTAGTCCATTTCTTAGAGGCCTATGGAAAAACGATAGAAAAAGTTTAGAATTTCACAGCTTTGTGCTTTAGAGATTGTATACGAAAGAATAGCTAGAGGTGATATCTTGATAAATCAATAAACCATATATGACAGTATATTCTCACTAATGTATTGACTTATGAAACTACATATTTATAAAAGAATAACATTTAACATCTCTTTTAACTTGAGAATGAAGCATAATATACATTTCTGTTTTGACTCACCATGTTCTGAACATGCTCTAATCTTTTAGTTCAAACAAATTCTTTGTAGCTTTAATCTCATTTTTTTAATCAGACTAGACTTAACGGTATTCATAAGACTGGGATCACAGGTACTGTATGGCTCTAATGTTTGTTTCTAGTACTGACAAAAGTGAATGAATGGCAATGTTTCCATTAGTGGATGTGTTTACTTGTGATGGTATTTGCTGGGTCAACTGATACAAACGTCTTACCTAATTAATCTAAAACAGTTGTGCAGCATGAATGGTCTTGCCCCTGCAGGTTTGAAATATTAGAATGCGAAAGAGGTATTGGGGTTTGGGTGGGTGAAGGGTTAGGAGAGTCTAAACTAGATTAGAGAAATATGCAGATTCATTATAGATAAAAATGTAATTAAAGATATTCACTATTGTTCAAAAGTTAGGGGTTACTAATTATATATATATATATAAAAAAAAGGCTAAAAAGTTACACTTAAGAATTGTTACACTGTTTTCAACATTGCTAATCATTTTTCTTGAGCACCAAGCCTATTAGAATTAGAATAGAATTCTGAAGGATCATGTGACAATGAATTCTGGAGTAATGTAGCCTTGACATCATAGGAATAAATAACATCTCAAAATATATTAAAATAGATAACAGGTTTTTTTTTTTTTTTTTTAATTATACTGTTGGATTTTCTTGCTTTCTGAAGTGAATCCCTATGTGTTTTGAATGTTAACACAAATATAAATGTGTATCTGTAAATAAGATGACTTTTCTCACATAATTGGTTTTTCACGTGCTGTTCATTTCTATGCAAGTTCATTGTCAAAAGCAAACCCAATAGGCCAAATAACAAGAGTATCAGCTCTACTTTCACATGGAGAGTAAAATTTCTCAAATCTTTTCGCACTTATATTTAGACTATCTCTCATATTGAAAGCATTAGTGTTATATTAAGTACATGTTGGAGCATTAAAACTGATATGGGATGCTTTCCATGTGCCTGCTAACTAACACTGCAATGTAACAAACTGGTTTGACAAGTATTCCATTAAACAACTGGAGCCTCAGTCAGTCTCTTGTTAGCTGAAGATATTGGGGTTGCTGATCGTTTCCACCCAGTCAGGCAGGACATTTGACATTTCCAGAAATGCAGTTTTGCAGTCTGACCTGGGTTATACACCCCAGTGGAAACCCCTTTCATAAGGGTCCCACTTTCAGTAAGAGGGTCTTAGATGACTTTCCCATTGGCCTTTATAAAGGGCAGAGTGATGGTCACCAAAAGAAGACGGTACATGAAATATAAATTTTGAGGCGCTCTCTTTCTTTAAGATTTCAGAAACGTAATTATTCCATATGTGAAGACAACATTTTGGAGCGATGCCTTGTACATTTTAGAATGATTATTTTGTACTATAAATATGAGGTGTATACTGGACCAGATTACAGAGAAAGTCACTAGCATCCATACGATATTGACATCAGAAATCCAAAATTGCATATACAAAAATAAAAATAAAAAAATAATAAAAGTTTCCCATCTCCTTTCCATGCACTCCTCAGCTGACAAAAGCAATCACAAAGCTAGACTGAATTTCAATGAAGCTATTTTCTCTGAAGGATTATGTGACACTGAAGACTGGAGTAAAGGCTGCTGAAATTCAGCTTTGCATTAAAAAAAAATAAATAATAAAAACTTTAAAATGTATTAAAATAGAAAACATAACATTTAAATTGTAACAATATTTCACTATATTTTACTGAGTTGTTTGCCATTATTGATCAAATAAATTAAGACTTTATAAACATAAGGGACTTCTTTCAAAATCATTTAAAACAAATCTTATCAACCTCAAACTTTGAACAGTAGTTCAGCAATTTTCTGATACAGTGCTAGATCTGATCACAGCATATATCCATGTCAAACATCTGGAAAGAAAAACAAGGAAACATGGGAATTTTCTGCAAATGATAGGTTAGCGTACATTGCAATATTTTACATCTGGATGTTTAAAAAGTGCACAATTTATTGTTTTGGATTTCAGCAACATACAGTACAAGACACAATTCCAGGAGGCATTATGATGTGGGTAGCAGAATTTATTCACACACAAAAACACAACCCTGCATGTGTGTGGAATATTAATTTAGGAGGTGCAATAACTTACACAATCCCGTAGGACTAACCAGGACCAACAAGTTTCCTTCCTGACAGAAACATGCAAATAATATTTTGCCCCAGGATTGTGAGCAGGACTGCTTTATTCCATTGTTTTTAGAGTCAGTCATTTACTAGTCCACTGACAGAATTAGAGCATTGTGTGATCCATAATATCCAACGCCAAAGTTAAGAGCTTGACAGGCAGCTTTACTGTAGTGATATTTTTAAACAAAGTATAAATAATGTATTAACACCCAGTCCATGATTCAAGACCCCCATTGTAGCTGCAAGCAGTTTAGTTAAGCTTTTTATCAAGCAGTGCTTCATTGTCAAAGCAGTGAACTCTAAACTCACTAAACCATCCCACTCACAACCTAAACAACTGATTCTAGTGCACTTTTTAATGCATTTCATGTTTATCAGCACTGCTCATTTTACAAAGACACAGAAATCTCATACTGCTACAAATGAACGTATTTACTACTATATACTGTATGAACACTAATGTTCAAAGGTTTGCGGTTAGAAAGATTTTTTAATGGTAATGAAAGAAGTTTCTTACGGTATATATGCCACTGGATTTTTTAAACCAAACCAAAGCTTTTGACTCTTTTTGTGAATACTTACCAACTAACTAATGTAAGCCTAAAGGCTGTAGTATATGCAGTCCTGCACTCTGTGCATACTAAGCGCTGATCTGTTGGGTCACAAATTTTGTTGTAGCAGCAATAAATGGTTCTCTTCAATGAACAAATGCTCTTGATTAGTTTCTGACTTATTTTCAGGAAAAATAGGCAGTCATGTCTGGACAAACTGTGTCCATGGTAACAAAAACAAATCCGAACTTTTGATTGGACAAGTCTGTGGTTAGGCCCTACGTGTGCCTAGCAACTACGAACTTTTGTTTAGTTAGCACAAACAAAAACACAACTGTCACCTGTTGACAGAATAAATGAGCTACACAGAGGTGTGGGCAAAGCTGGGCTGTTATTTGCACTGCAAGTGTAGGTTATGAAGAGAGAAAGGTACAGGTAAAATGTCAATATTTTGATAGCTTGCTAAAATACTCCTGAACCAAAACAAAGAAAGCTACCACTATGCTTTTACTAGACAAAAGATACATCAATGCCATATTACATATATAAATTTACATGTATAAAATCTTTCCATGTTTTGTAATTAGTTGACGCAATAACTAACATTTGTACCTTGTGGGTGGATAAAAGCCTCTTCTAGCGAATCCATGCATTATTGTCAGAAAAATATCCATATTTCAAACATAATAAACACTTTTCTGTCACTTCCGCCATCTCTCATAAACGGAAGCCATTGCGGTGGATAACGTAGGATGTCGACATTGTGTGATTAGTGATGAACGCAGAGAGAGAACAGAACAAAACGGCAGTGATATATAATAGAAGCACAAAATGAAGATTTGTAAAGAGAAATGTCAAAAGATTTTGATATAAGCCAAGAGGAGACTGGTTTTTCTTTGCTACCTTAAACAACTCGCTAGATTAGCATATCTCAGAGTAGGGCTGGGCGATATATCTAACGATATCATCATGCACATCTAATCAGTAAAGCTGCTTCCGTGATCACTGCTAAAATCGCCATCACCTGCTTATAATTGGAGTGGCATTTAATAGACAGAGCCGTAGATCGCTGACAAGCTACGCCATATCGCGTTCATTATCGAAGGCGATTCATCTGCGATAATGAACGCGATATGGCGTAGCTTGTCAGCGATCTACGGCTCTGTCTATTAAATGCCACTCCAATTATAAGCATCGCAGTCATCCGAAGTCATCCGCCGGAACACTTCTCCATACAACAGTCAGCAGAAGTGAAAGAAAAGTGTTTATTACGTTTGAAATATGGATTTTTTTTTTTTTTTTTTTTTTTTTTACAAAAACGCATGATTTCGCTATAGGTGGCCTTTATTCACCCACCGGAGCCATGAAAGGCATGTTTTATTACGGATAAGTGCGCTTTATTTAACGTGTTTTGGACTGTTAAACAGAAACACCCGCTCACTACAATGATAGGGTTTAGAAGTGCCAGGATAATAATAACTCCGATTGGATTTGTCTGAAAGAAGAAAGTCATATACACGATGCCACAAGGGTAAGTAAAACACAGGAACATTTTATATTTTTGTGTGAACTAACCCTTTAAAAATTGTAATGAATTGAACCCTACTGTGAAATTTAATGGTCAAAAGCCATCATATCACCACAGCAGATTCTGAAATTAGACCTGTTCTGTGTTTTCCTCAGAAGTGAGTCGAGCACTGGAGTGCAGAACAGTGTAGTGTGTGCGGTGAAGCGGTCCTGAAGTCATCTATTTATTAACAGGGTCGACTGCAGGAAATCCTCAGGGGCACAAGTCTCACTTTCAGCAGAAGGGGAGAAACACTTAACACTGAAATAGACATCCACGCTTGGCATACATCCCAAAGGGTGTGTGCTCCTGTGTGGGTTGGGTACTGTAACTGCTGTGTGCATCCAAATGGCAGAAGCAGGAGTTAACAGTAGGAACCTTTTCAAGTTTACAAGGTACTTTGCTTAATTAATTACAGTATATTGGGTTTATTTTGACTTAATAGAAATTATCGAAAAATTATATGGGTTCATTATGAATTCTCTGTTTTTTTGTCATTATAGACAGATTTTTTTTCTAAAACACACACACACACACACACACACACACACCAACTTAGACAAGAGAAAAGCTTAATTTGTCATAAAAGCTGTCATACTTGTGATCTTTGTGGTCAAAAATAACCTCAGTGGAAAATGAATGGGAAATGTGAAAAATATAAATTTTTAGGGGAACAGTCTACAAATCTGCCACAATATAGTCTATGATAATATACAAATATATATCCAAATGCAAATCCTAATAAAAGTAAGTATTTATGTCTGAAAATACCATTATAACTGACTAGGGAATACACAGCCTTGTCTTGTCCTTCCAGGATTTAAAATTTATTTATTTATTTTATTTTATTTTATTTTATTTTTTTGTGATTTTTGCAATCAAAATGACTGATTTTGCTGCAGCAATTTTTGATTTGAGAAAATTTGACTTTGCGAACCACTGTAGGTCTCCAGACTAACGTTTGATGACACCAGCACTAGTGCCATTAAGTTCTACAGAAGGTGTCTCCAGCAACTGACAGTAAAGCACCTAATCACACATCTCGGAGACATCTAATATCTGCATTTACATATGCAAGATGTATTTTTAAGAGTGCTGTTTCATCAGCAGTACGTCTCTAAGATGTTTTCTGTCAGATTTCAAATAGATATTTATTATAATGCATGTAAAACAGGCTATATTAGGGAGTGGAAATGGCCTACACTGTAAGTACTTCTCTGCAGCCATCTACTAGTGGTCATTTAATATCTTTTTTTTTTTTCTTTTTTTTTTAAGTGTTTGCTTTCCTACATTATAAAACTTTTAGTTTTATATATGGGGGATACCGATTAAGGATGAACAAATATCATCACATTAAAAATAACTTTCAAATTCGGTAATACTTAAAGCGTTGAAGTGCTGGGGAAAGATGTGGTAAGCATTTAAAATCACTCAAAAACAACAAACCATGTAGTTTCCTGTTAAATGCATGGTAAATGGTGGAGATTTTGTGTTTATTTAACAATGTTTTTCCTGGTTTCAACATCAGTGGCGTTTGTCCTGATATCAACTTGAATTGAATTTGAATGATTCTCACAAGATTTCACAGAGATGTTATTGATTCTGTGGGGAATGTGACTGCTTTCTTCACACCAACAATTCATCCTTACTCCTATTTTGTTAAAATCTGTAATGAGATTAAATTATTTAATTATAGTACTTAAATACAGATACAAGTTCATTTTATTCAAATGATTACTCACAGTATACTACTTACTGTGATAAACATACAATATACATTACTGACCATTCAGGAGAAAAGACTAACCAGATGTCTGTGTAAATGTTGGCTCTAGCTGAAAGAGCATTTATAATGAGAACACTGATGATGTATGCTATTTCATCATGTTTTTATTGGCTTATGGTCACATTCATATGTGGCCTGCAGAAAATCATCACTGGAAGCTTGATGCACATGTGCATGATGTTATCTACTTCTCTTTTTATCCAAACTGAGCATTATAATATAATATAATAATATAATTTTGCAAAGCTGTAGTCTTGTGTTAAATGAACATTAACCAAGTTTAGGACAAAAAAATATATTATTTTCTAAACAACTGCAATGCATTTTGCTCCACAGCGCCCCATCTGGAGGCACTTGGTCCCACAGATTCTAATTGTAGACACACCACTCACCGCTTATTAAATTCCATGTGTCTAGCATGATCAAAAATGGTTCAGGCAATGTGAAAGAGCAAAATATCATTCAGTGAGTCATTGGAATGGATGCAGTTCCTCTGGAAGTGACCTATTTTCTTGTATCAGCATTGACAGAAGCTGTTTCACACGGCTTGAGGAATGTACGCTGAGTTTAAAGTAAGATCTCCAATCTGATTTCCCATATGGGAGCTCACAATTACTGTGGTGGGACTGGGCAGCAGAGACCAACAATCCTTCTAGCACATTGCACGTCTCAGCTGACAGCGTCGATGTGTAATGGTCAGAATAGCATATCTAGATATAGCTAAAAATGCACAAAACTGTAAAGATGTTCCCAAATGGCTTATTGAAATCTCTAATTTCCATTCCCTCTCCCTCTTATTAAGTTATGTTTTACCTCATTTTCTTTGAGAAAGAGGCAAATTAAATTTGGAGGGAGAAAAATGTGCTTATTGCTAAAAAAAAAACAGCTTCTATTAGCTTGCTCTTCTATCTTGACTTTGGGTCCACATCTATTATTACACCCTTTTGGATCCTATTACAGTGTATTAAATGTGAGCTGACAGCACATAGAACAGGTATATTAGCATTTAAAAGTTCGGGGTCAGTGTTATTTTATTTTATTTTTTTAAAAATTCAACATCTCTTATGACCAAGGTTGCATTTATTTGATCAAATATACAGCAAAAACTGTAATATTCTGAAATATTATCACATTTTAATATATTTTAAAAATCGAATTTATTTCTGTGATTGCAAACTGATTTTTCAGCAGCCATTTTTTCTTCTTCTTCAGAAATCTGCTCAAAGATAGTTGTAAAAGGCTTGGCAAAAAATAAAAAATAAATAAAAAAAACTTTTTGGCCCCAGAAAACTTTTCTCTCGCAGTGTATTAGTTTGCTGTTATGTTATGTGTGGTGCTTTTTTGAGTTTCAAAACAGAGTGCCTCACTAAGTGTCAAGTTGAGTTCAGAACAGAAAAGTGAGCCGGGAGAAGTCTCAGTTGAATGTACCAAACTATGCCTGCCGTGCTTGACAGATTAACAACTATGCTTTATCTAGATTTGCTGTGTCTTTCTACACAATGTTTTTTTTATTTTTTTCAGTCTGATACAAGCAGCTCTCTTGACAGAAAGTGATGGCAACAGTTATTCCTCATAATTCAAAGAGGCCATATCATGGATTTTGCTAGAATTAAAAGCTTTTAAATTGACACCTTCACACTAACTAGTTGCTTGCTAGCATGCCTGTTATTAACATATTGGTTGTTTAGTACTTATAAAGCACATATTCTGCATGACCATATTTTACATCCCTAATCCTACCAATACTTAACTTAACAACTACCTTACCAGGTATTAATAAGGAGAAAATAATTAGTTTATTGAGGTAAAAATGGTAGTTAATGGTTTGTTAAAGGGGTCATATGATGCTTTTGTAAAGATCCTTATTTGTGTATTTGGTGTAACAGAATATGTTGACAAGCTGTTATAAATGTTAAAAAACACTTTTTCAAATACTTTACATTATTGTAGGTCCTCTATGCCCTCTCTCAAACGTGTTGTTTTCAATGAAGTCCCTCCTTCCGACAAGCATAGTCTGCTCTGATTGGCCAGCTGGCCCAGTGCATTGTGATTGGCTGAACACCGCAAGCACTCCTCGGAAATGTAACGCTCCTTTCCACAATCGTGAGCTTTATCTTTCAAAATAAATTTAAAGACAGCTAATTATGTTCTTAGTTTTACCATCAGTTCAAGCCTGAAAGGGGAACAGAGTGGCATCACAATATACAGTGATTAAGCTCTTATGTGTTTGCAGGACACAAGCCACGGTTAAGACAGCTGACTCCATTGTGAGGTAACCGTCTTTCTCTCTCTCTTACACACAAAAACACGCACACACACACACGACGCGCAAAACTCTGCATTTGAACATTCAATAGCAAATACTTAAACTAATAACAAAACATACTTATAGTATCTGATTCAAAAGCGCCAGATTGTCGTTATAAAGTCAGAATTACCTTCTCTCCTAGTTTCACAAAACGGTCATGCATAAAATTCATTGCTGTTCTGTTTTAAGTCATCCTAAAGATTCCTAAATGCATTACTTTCGGAAGGCCAAATAAAGTACTTTTGCTTTCGACTAGGAACACACAGTATCTCTCTGACGCGGCTGCTTCAGCACTAACTGCGGTTTCTGAAACCACTCCTTCTTTCTTTGCGTGGTCGGCATTACGCAAATATTTCCACATCATGACGTATAATTGTTGGGGCGCATTTGAATGAGCCCTTTTGGGGTGCATGGACGAGTCTTAACATTGATAAAGATTATATCTTTGGTTTTGAGACGTTAGTCTTTGCAACTTCAGGGATCTTGTCTATGCACAATCAGCTTGTAATACTCCAAAGAGAACAGAAAACTTGAAACCGCATCATATGACCCCTTTAATAGCAAGAGTTGGCCCTTAAAATAAAGTGTGGCCCTTATTTTTAAGTTTAATGACTTGGTTTCATGTTTGCCATCTTTGAATTGCCATGGATAGTTACAACTGAATCTATCCATTGTTAAAGCCACGTTAAGTAGATGTTCATGTGTTGTTTGGACATTTGCCCACCTCAAATTCAATAACAGCCTCTTGCTGAGACTCTTCAATGAGTCACTTTAAGTTAAGGATTAAATGCTGATGTGAAATTTCAAGGGAACACATTACCCTTCAGTAATGATGTTTCAGTATGAGATATTCTGCTTTTCCTTGTCGCAAACACAATGGTTACAACAGATTAAATCCTCAGTGTATTGTGAAACCGGTCAGGTATTATAAAATGGCTCGTTTAATGAAATAACCTGATCTGAGCTCAATGCATTCAGCTGTTCTCACAGAATGATGGTGAGAGTGTATATGGAGATGTGCAGCTGTCTTGCATTGACAGTATTACCGGCACATTACTGCAGCCTCCCTCTGGCTAGATCAGGTGTCTGCTGCTCAGGATGTGGTGAGACAATTCATCCTCGGATTGATTCACTTCCTATTGAATTGCTCCCCAAACCTGAGGTGTAATTTGAGTTGTCCTTGTGAGTCATACTGCTTTGCTTCACTTGAAAAGATTGGGTTATGTTTTCATGTTGTCTTTTTTCTCACCGTGCCTAACATAAGCTGAAAGCAGATATTATTTGTCTGCAGTGACAAACTTTTCCTATGGAAGAAAGATCTCATCAGCAACAAACACTGAGGCACTGCATCCATGAAACACCACCGTAATATCACACAGAATAAATCTGCCACTCTCTAATTATTTTCACGGATATGCATATTGGCATTTCATTCAAATCAGTATCATTTTCAGTGAATGAGAAAGCTAAGCTAATAAATGCACCTCCTTAAGGCCAGGAATTGTCAGGCAGAGTGTGTGTGGTTTTAATTTGAGCTGAAGGCATTTAAACTAGAGGAAAGTCAAATGATGGGACCTGATCTGTTGATGAACATCACCCTGGGCTGCTGTTTTAACTCATGGCAATTCTAGATTAACACTGGGAGGGAGATACAGTATATGCTTCAGGTCCTTAAAAACACACAAAGCTAAACAAAATCAATGCAGCATCTGTGCAAAATAAGGCAACATTAATATTAAAGACCATCCGGGATGGGTTCTCTGTCTCTGAGGAAGAATTATTTGCTGAAGTGGACAACTGCTATCAAAAAAAAAAAAAAATTCCCTTACAACAAAAACACAGATTGTTCTCAGCTTGGTGGCAAATATATCCATGCATTAATCAAATGAAATGGAAAGTGTTTGAATGCCTAGCACTTGCCATTTCTGTCTTTTTCTTTCAAAAATGTACTCACACAGTTAAAATTTTTAAAATGTACTATCTTCAAGAATCATATTCTTTTGATTAAACTTCAAGTAACTTGCACTTGCATTTATGCATTAAGCCTTGTAACTGTATTCAAATTACAGCCTAATTCAATAGCTTTTGGGCTAGTTATTGTGCTTGCTTGGTTAAAAAAAAAAGATCACCCTAAATTCAATATTTGCAGAAAATGTACTCACCTTCAGGCCATCCAAAATGAGATTGTTTGTTCATTAGAACAGATTTTGCATGACCAGTGGATCCTCTGCAGTGAATGGGTGCCATCAGAATTAGAGTCCAAACACTTCTTTGATGTTCTGAGTGAGAGTACATTCTTAATTTAATTTTAGATAAACTATTCCTTTTATAGATACAAACACAATATTTGCCCTTTTACGAGACACATAAATTGAATGTTCTCATTTTAATTACTTTTTTTATTTTTTTATAATCATTTAGAATTATTGTGAAATGTAAAAAAATTCAAGTTCCACAATGATTATTTTTCTTCTCTTTGCTGAAGAAACCAATGGGCCTCTTCATGAAACAATACTGAATTTCTGTGTAACAGTAAACCACGCATTGAATGTGACAATTTTACCTAAGAAAAAAACTTAAGCAAGATTTACAGAGAAACTCGTTGTGCCTGTGTTTCATGAATGAAGCCGATCGATCAATTTGAAGTGTTTTCTGACTGTTCAGAACTGACACACTGACAGAAACAGTACAGCTTATGTAAAGTTTTGTTTAACCAATAGCAGTTCAACATATTGAGTATTTGAAGGCTGTCCTCACAGCTCTAGGCCAGCATTGCTTCATGCTTTTCATTTCACTTCCTTCTTTTTTTTACATTTCTTCATTCTTCCATTGCCAAATCTTCTCACTTCCATGCCAAACTAAATTCCAAAATGCTACACAAAGAAAGAAAATGGTAACCCAGGTAACAACACCCTTCAAAGGCAATGCATTTTTTAAAAACGTCTCATCTCCATTCAGAGAGGACCGGGGAGCGTGAGCATGCGCTGCTCTTTGATCTCTCTGGGTTATTTGCCTTTCATAACTGCTTTACAAGATGGAGGAGCCATGACACTCTCACTAATTTGACCTGAACATGCTGCACCCAGTAACTTTACCTCAACATTCCTGAAAATGAATCATCACCACCCAAACTTCCAAGCACAATTATTCACAGTTCATAACCTGATCACAGAATCAGCAAAACAAGCAAATCACTGTCAAAGAAATCCTCACCTATCTATCTATCTATCTATCTATCTATCTATCTATCTATCTATCTATCTATCTATCTATCTATCTATCTATCTATCTATCTATCTATCTATCTATCTATCTATCTATCTATCTATCTATCTATCTATCTACCTGTCTGTCTGTCTGTATGTCTGTCTCTCTATCAATCAATCAATCAATCAATCTATCTATCTATCTATCTATCTATCTATCTATCTATCTATCTATCTATCTATCTATCTATCTATCTATCTATCTATCGATCGATCGATCGATCGGTCGGTCTGTCTGTCTGTCTGTCTGTCTGTCTGTCTGTCTGTCTGTCTGTCTGTCTGTCTGTCTGTCTGTCTATCTATCTATCTATCTATCCCTAGACACTTTAACTATTTCTATATGGTCACACTTTAGTTTGGGGGAAAATTCATACTAATAACTACTTTCTTATTACCATGTCTATTATTAACATATTGGCTGTTTATTAGTGCTTATAAAGTACATATAATGCATGACATCCATAATCCTACCCAATACCCTAAACTTAACAACTACCTTATAAACTATTAATAAGCAGCAAATAAGGGATTAATTGAGGCAAAAGTCATAGTTAATGGTTAGTTAATAGTGTGAATTGGACCCTAAAATTAAGTGTGACCGAAAATTCACACTGTTAACTATTGACTACTTGCATCTTAATTTCCTCCTCATTAATAGTTAGTAAGGTAGTAGTTAAGTTAATAAGGTATGGGGTGGATTAAGGGAGCTTAAATATGATCATACAGGATAAGTGGGATTTATAAGTTCTATTAAACAGCCAATATGCTAGTAAGATGAAGTATTATTAACAAAACAAACTTTTGATTTTAGTAATATATATAAATAAATGCTGAAAGTATTTTCATAAAACTTTTATTTTCACAAAACAATTTCATAAAACACCTTTTTTAATCACTTTTTATTGTTTGCAAATGTTTGCTTTTGAGATATGTTTGTGATATTTTGAAATCAGTACCTCATTGTGCAAGAGATGCAAGGCATTTTATGTGTGAATTTCTTGGATTTGTGTGTAAAGTTTGGGGGAAAAAGAGGAAAAGATTTGAAAATGTGTGTAAGCAGATGAAAAAACTAAATAATACAAAAAGCTATTTTTCATTGTTTACTAAATGTAGTTAACTAATGTTAACACATTTAAACTCAGTGTACAGTATACATAACTAAATAATGTTTGTATATTGTAAAATATAATGTGTAACACATTTTTTTTTAGCAATTTGTGCAAGTATCCAAGTAAACTGGTAAAACTTTTAAGCACAAACACTGATGTGATTCACAAATTCCCCACTGTATTGAATTTCTCTATGTTATCTTAACTGTGCAGTGAATGTTCTCCTAAAATGAGCAAACAAGCGAGAAAACTGGTGGAGGGGGTTTTAATTGCAGCTAAGCACTTAGTGATAATTATGGCACAAGAAGTCAATCAGAGAAAAACAAACATGCCTGAAGGTTTGTTCAGAGGAGGAGCAGCAGGGCTTGCTGGGGTTACAGGGGGCTCCGGGCCTCTGGAGATGGAGACTAATTAAACAGACTTTTGTGGTGATGGCTGGGAGGGAATGCTAAAGGTTGCAGGATAGCAGGGGGAGTTCTCTGCAAACATGAGCAGATTTTGCAGAGGATGTAAGGGGAAAAACGTTGCCTTCTGTGGCATCAGGAAACAGTGGATCATGCCCACATTGGTGTGCACAATTTGCAGCAATTTCCTGCTGCTGTTTGTACAAAGATTGAGGCTGTGTTTAAAGGGTTAGAATGGAAAAGCAATCCTGACTCCTGCCTGGGCACTCACTGTGGGCCCACACCAACACAACCTCCTCATTTCAACAGAGAATAACACATAGCTATGTAACTGTCAATTACTTCATAAAATATATTTTTTTTCTTTCTCTGGAGTAAACCTTTCTTTTTGGTAACAAGAAAACAAACAATAAGCAAAATAAGAGAAAAATGCAGGCACGTATAGAACATCAACTTACATCATAAACAAAGGGGAAAAGGTGTGTGTGTGTGTGGGGGGGGGGGGGGGGGACAAATAATTGGACAAATTTTCAAATGTCCAATTAAAATTTTAAAACTTTTCACAAAACTTTTCACAAACTGAATTTCCTTAACTGCACAGTGAATGTTCTCTAAAAATTAACATGCTTTTCCTCTAGATCAAAATAAGAAGAAAAATGGTAACAATTTATGAATGGTTTCATTTGTTAACTACATTAACCAACAATGAACAATGAAATCATCATATCTTTGTTAATGTTAACATTTAATAATACATTTTTATCTTTTAACATTACATAATTCACTACGAACCATCATGAACAAATAAGGAGCAATGACATTTTAATTACGTAATATTTGCAACAATAAATGCAAATGAACGTATGCTTTAAATGTTATTTGTTAGTTTATGTAAACTATTGCATTAACTTATATTAACAAGTGAGTTAATATGAGTTAAACAAGTTGTAAAAAAAATGAGTTAAACAAGTTGTAAAAAAAAATCTTGCTAAAATTTGTTTTGACTTTTGTATTTAAATAAATATATGAACAAAAATATAAATAATGCATATATATATATATATATATATATATATATATATATATATATATATATATATATATATATATATATATAGTACAGACCAAAAGTTTGGAAACATTACTATATTTAATGTTTTTGAAAGAAGTTCCTTCTGCTCATCAAGCCTGCATATATTTGATCAAAAATACAGAAAAAAAATGGAAACAGTTCTGCTGCTTAATATTTTTTCAGAACATGTGATACTTTTTAGGATACTTTGATGAAAAAAAAGAAAAAAAGAAGAAGCTATGTTTTTAAAATATAAATATTTTGTAATAACAATATACACTACTGGGCAGTAATTTGGGGTCAGTAATTATTTTTTTCTTTCTTTTTTTAAATAAAATCAATACTTTTATTCAACAAGGATGTGTTACATTTATAAAAAGTGATAGTAAAGAAAATATATTATTAGAATATATATTATTAGAATTTTATTTTATTTTATTTTATTTTTTTCCCATCTTTTAAGCAGGGCAAGGTCATAAATGTAACTAAAGGGCAAAAAAAAAAAAAAAATCTTTTCAATTGCATTCCAACAATTACATTTATCAGTGACCCACTTGATAAACTTTTATTGCTTGATAAAGAGAGTGTAGAGTGTAGGCGGACAGGCTAGTTTGTGAACACATCACACAGAAGCTGCTCTAATCAATAATGAGCTTATGACAGTGATGGACTGCCTGAATCTCCAGAGAAACAGGAGACAAAAGTGTTCACTGCTCACAGTGCTGTGCCTGCCCTTGCCCCAAGGTCGTCTACTTTTTCACAGTGACTGGAAACAAATGTCTGGATAAGGCATTTTTTATTTTATTTTATTACATTAGCTTCTAAATAACCTTGACCTAAAAAAAAACTATTTTGGACATGTGCGACTGTATGCATTAAATGGAAGAAGTTTGGTAAAAATCTTTAATTGTTACTCCCTCTTGTGAAATTAGCTGCAGATTCTGAGCTCTTTAATAGATGGGTGGTTTGGTAAGGTTAAGTCCAATCATGATACATTGACAGTATTTTTAGTAGACTGAGTTTTTGTCCCATCTCCAGGCCTAAATTGAGGGCTTTTGAACAAGAACCACATTATGGGATAAATATATTGCATGGGTTTGACACATGACCCTTAATGAAAACAAAACAAGCAAAAAAGGAAGTTTAACTCACCGTGGAGCTGTAGCACTGAAATTTATTTCCTTTTATTGGCCATAAAAATAAATTGGCTCCCTATCTATTATTTTAGCAAATAGAGACTTCTCTTCCCTGCTTCATTTGAGCGAAACGGTAAAAACCTCTTGCAACCTTCATAGTGTCACATCTTTAAAACGGCTGAATCTTTGATACTCTGTTGTGCACATCAGAGAAGACAAAGCCGAACGTATTAAAATGTCATCTCGAAATGAGTAGCAAAGAGCTGAGAGAACGTTCCTAGGATAAATGTTTTTAACCTCAAGATGTGTTCGTTTCAGATTATGCCTGCGGAGAATTGAATAAACATGAACTTCATTTTCTCTGAAACAAAAATCAGAAAGTGCAATCACCTTGAAAACTGAACATAAAGTGCTTCAGTATGAATTACTGTCAATGTAAGAAATTCAAATTCTGCACACATTGCTTGAGTTCTTTTTTTTGAGGTTTCGAAGAAAACATGACATTGGACTACTAATGCATCTCAGCTGCATAACAACATGAGTGACTGAGTAACAAGACATTATGCATTACAAACAGTTACCAAAAAACTGCCCAAACAACTTTGTGGTCAAATCAATAACTTGTTTTTAAGTGCCTTTCTCACAATACCTAGGATATACTACTAGTATAGCAAATCAATTGCCACCGCATTCACATCACCACATATAATTCACCAAGCAATGTAATTTTGTGCAACAATTACCTTAATGGTTGCTGTGAGTTTGCCTGTTTTAACATTATGGTGCAAAGCTCATTTGTATTCAAGGCCATGGATGATTTTAGAATGTTTCCTTAAAATTGGTAACATATGCTTCAAATGCTCCAACTCTAGACATGATACATTATTCTGCCAGAGCGTTTAGCATGCTTCTCATTGCATGGGGAAGGGCACAGGCTAATATAACCCAAACTGGTTTTTAACAAGCACTCTATTTCCAGCTGTGTTTCCTCAGCATGAATCCCTTAGAAAATGCTTCAAGCGCTTTACTTTTTCATTGTGTAATTAAAACAATTAGAAAACAAAGTCTTGGTTTGGTATTTAAAATACTGTAAGCATTTCCAATAAAACTTATTTGCCATCTTTAAACCAAAATCTAAAACTCATTAACATGCATGTGGTGTGCAAATTGAAAAGCGACATTCTGTCATAGTAATAAGATACAAAAGAGGAAGTAACTATACTGACAATAATGTAAAACTGCATGAAAAGTTTATTCAAATGCAATATTATATTTCTGACTGATACCAATGTATGCACAAAATAATAATTTGTTCTACTTCCTGTCTGCATTCTCTTAAACCAATGTAGATGCCTCTCACTTTAAATGATTCCATGCAATGCTGCAAGGCTTTTGAGAATGTCTCTATAATTCATTCCCAACTCAAAATGAGACCCGATTAAAGTCTCTCTGTCCATAATATATCATATAACAGAAGCAACAGATTTATGAGATTGTGTACAGGAAGTAGAACAAATGATTTTTTTTTGTGTGCATGGGAATGAATCATTATATTGTTATATCATGTATATTATATTGTTTGCACGATTTACTTATGTGCAGGGCTCAGTAATAATAACTGTAAATAAACTATTTTAAGATAACCAATGTGGTGCCAATACATCAAGAATTGCTAATAAATAAAGTCAATCTTGAATTAAAACATTATTTAAACATTATGTTGTGAGAATATATAAACCAATCAACTCCAAGGATCACAACTATCTGTTTCAGAATATGCAATATAAATACAACATAGATAAAGTGTCTCTATAGTGCATGTGGCATTTATAGACTGGGCGAACATTGTCAAATTCTGTGAAAAGTTTGCAAAATCATGTGAAATATCGTGCTTGCCTCACAAACAATATGTGCATGCAATTAACCAAACCTCAATACCAAAATCTGAAGCTCAGTACTTCCAGTTTTGTTCCCATAGGCTGATTTTATGGCCTACGTTATTGAGCTCCCATGCATGCTCATGCACAGTCCAAGAAAGCAGGAGTTGAGTCTGGCATGCGCCTGCTCCGTACCCATCACCCACACCTCAGCAGATTATGAATCCCAGCCCCATGAGCCTCAGCAGAGATCAGAGGTGGCCACACACAGAGGTCGACCTCAGAATTCTCCCATCATACAGTTTTTTATTAAAGCTGTATTTCAAAAAGCAGAGCGTGGCGAACGTACGCACAGCTCCAGTGAACCACACTCTGGCAAGCAGCTCCAGATTAACAGAGACACCGTACGGGAATGGAGAGCCATCCTTGGACAAACTTGAAAACAAACTCTGTCAGAGTTCTAAATAATGCACAAAAGCTCTGAGGACTGTCTAGCCAACAAGGAGTCGTAAATACAACACACATGGTGCGAAGCCTTGATAATATGCATTCGCTCCAAGTTACAGACAGCAGGAATTTTCACCAAAGCTCAAAGCTGGAACATGGGTGACAAAGGACATTACGTTCAAAGCGGCTTTTCGCTTGATGTGTGTTCAGCCTAGCAAGTATACACTCTCACGTTCTTCGAGATTCTGGCAGGGGTGGGTCAAAAGACCATAATGTATTGCTTTTCCATAGGCTTCACTTCCCTTCAAATTGCTGCTGTACTCCAGGGTAATAGGATCGGAAAGAGAGATGGTAGAGATTGAGACTGAGGTTTATTAGGTATAATTATCTGCCTCATCTTTACCTCTAGTTTCACTTATTGAACCCACTCTGATCGTATGGAGCCATAGTCATTAGAATTATTCTAAGGCTCAGAAACCAAAGAAATATGGCTGTTTTTGGCTCTGTCCTTGTGTAGTTAGAAGGGAAATATTTCACCCAGGCTATTGGCGATAAACGTACGAACAGTCATCTCTCGGTTCTAGCATGTAAAAGAAGAGTAAGCTGAACAAAATACTCCAAAAATAAATGCTGGTTTCTCTGTCTTGCTGGAGGAGGCCAAACCAGGAGATAAATAAAAGGGCATAAATCACGTTGATAAGGATGATGTAATTAAACACTAACACATTTCACTCAGAGTCTCTTGCGTTGAGAACGCACAACACTCTCTGCT
Source organism: Carassius gibelio (assembly GCF_023724105.1). Classification (NCBI taxonomy): domain Eukaryota; kingdom Metazoa; phylum Chordata; class Actinopteri; order Cypriniformes; family Cyprinidae; genus Carassius; species Carassius gibelio. The sequence continues at coordinate 11,715,069 of NC_068413.1, read as the reverse complement.
TGGAAAGAGACCGGGTTGAAAAGACTTGAGCAAATGTTTATGAATGTGGGCAAAATGTTTCGTTTTCACAACTGATACCTTTATTTTGTGCTACTTTTAATAGTTACAGTGGCCCCTAAAGTATTTGGACGCTTTTGGACAACTAAGACACAATTTATGATCATTAAACTGCATTCTGAAAAATACTGGGCTAAATACAACCCATTGCGAGTGTGTAATATAATATTCTCAATTCAATTTGTTAATTTAAATAATTTCTGACTTGTACTAGCTTTTTTTTTTGTACTAGATTGTTTAGATTTTATTTCTATGTTGTTCTTATGTTGCTTTTATTCTATCTGCCAAGAGTCGAAAAAATAATGTCACTGTAGTTATGCTATGCATGGTGTGACAAATATTTTTTGTTATAACATTTTAATAAAATGTGTATAAACTTGATCACAATGAACGAAAATCGTGGAGTAAATGTAATTGATTTGTATGAAATAAGTATAGATAATAAAGATGTATATATTATCATTAATATTTAAAATCAGCATTTATTTGTTTGTTTATTTTATTCCTGTATTCATTTAATTTCACATGTGACAGGTCCAGTGCCGCCACTTTTGCCTGCAAGCCAGTTGTGCTGCCAATCAATCCCTTATTAGATAACATGGAGCTCACAATACAACATGCCTTTTTGGTGCCGCCATTCCAAATATACCAAAAATGCATGGAATACTTATGATCTAATTACGGTTCCTCTCCGAGTAGCTTCAGGGCTTACTGTCAGCCACTGTTCTTGCTCATCTGAGGGTCTTTACAACTGTGCATGTGCAGATCTTGTAAATGAATGCAGGCCACTGTCTCATCCCTGCCCAGTGAACTCTGAATCCCTGAGTCTGTGTGTCTGGGCTCTGGGCTGGTGATGAGTTACAGAGGTATAAATCCCTTGTTATTTGGCACACAGAAAGAACTGCTCCATTGGAGGGTTTGTCACTGCATCTGCACCCCAAGACGGCATGTGTGCATTCTTCGAAGGCTTGAAATCCCTGTGGCATGTGGTTGTGGGGCGTCATCCAGAGCTCCACCACCAGCTGAGCAGACTTAACTTGACAATTTGCCGTATATGACGGTAGTCCTCATCCCAAAGGCCTGAACCCGAACAAAAATAAAGAGTGGTTTAAAGAAAACAGTGGAATAAAATAACGAGTAGATCTAGGAAGCCTCTTTTGATAGAAAGCTAAAAGGAATAAAAGTCTGTGTTGACAGATTGAGAGTTGGCATAAATGAAATATGGGAATTTGAGCTCTGTATCTGGCATGAATTATATACCTCTCAAGTCTCACAATATCAACACGGAGGAAGTGAGATAACTGTTGTTTTATAGCCCTGATGTTGAGTCTTTGTGATTAGTATCCTCTCAAGGTGTTGAAGGATTGTTATGGCATGGAAAGATGGAGAAAACAATGTTTCAGAAAGAAAAAAGAAAGGTTTCTCCATTTCCATAAAACAGTTTTTTCCATTTATGCTATTCTTGGTAAACACTGAATATGTAATTAGTCCTTAAGCAGGTAACATATTCTAAGATGTCAGAGACAGAGATGTTGAGACCACACACACTTACACAAGTAAAGGTTTGTGTTGAAAACAACTTCCATTGGGTTCAAGGGGGAAACACCTTGATTAAACCAATATCTCAAAGGGTTTCTTTAGTGTTGATGTCTGGTAACATGTCACGACATGGTTCTGGTGCACACAGTTTCTTGTTTCTACTTGAGTTGGTCCGCATGTTCCTGCTAAGCAAAAATTAGTTTCATTCATTTGCAACATTTATTCCTCGCTGTTTGTAAATTCAGATGGATCTAAAGATAAGCTATGTATAATATGGAGATCAGTGATTCATCTGTTCTGAACTAACTTGCAGCATTAACACTATCATACAATGAATTAAAGAGAATTATTCACCCCAAAATTCTGATTGTGTAACATTTATCTCTAAAGCAACTGTAAGTTTCAATAAATACAATGCAATTTCGTTTGTATATATAATATAATATAATATAATATAATATAATATAATATAATATAATATAATATAATATAATATAATATAATATAATATGATAATCTGCAGTGCTTTTGTAAACTGCGCCCCTCCCCTCCCCCCACACACACAATCGATCTCTGACTGCTACTGAGATAATCTGTGTCTTAGGTCATTCAATATGGTCTGATCTATTACCTATCAAAGGCCATCCAGCCGTTCCTACAGGGCAGTATTAAATACAAACCCAAACCGCATTGATCTCCTCTCACGAGGCCCATGAAAACAATGAGTGTGAGGAGTAATGTTTCACAGAGGAAATGTTTGGAGTAGGTATCTCTGAAAAGGTGACAATGTAACCTTTAAATAAAAACATGGCTCAGAAAAGCGCATAAACAAAAAAAGCTTTTGGGCTTTGAAAGAATACAGGACATTGTACTCTATCTATCTGTTGGAGAGATATGATTGTTCTCAAGTCTTTAGATTATCTTGTAGGCCAGATGTTAAGCCTAGAATGGTTTGTCACTTTATTTTTTCATAGCTTCAAAAGTTTAGACGGATAAAAGACTTAAATTAACATATTTTTGTTAGTATAAGAATGCCATGATACAATACAATTATAACATATAAAAATAACAAACAATAAAACAAATATTTTTTTCTAATAACCAAGCTATCATGACATGGCAACAAAATGGTCTGGCCTGTGTGTCTGATATATATCTGAAAGACTTTCCCAACTAACACGGTGGCTGCTTTCCCTTTCTGCTCAATTTGATGCCTCCCACTTTCATCAAGTTGTTCTGCGCTGAACCACGAAGTCAGAGCCTCTCTTGAATATAATATATAGTCTCTGTACAACATAAAGCTCGGACCGCCACAGTACAACTAAGAGATTCCAACTCCTCTTTGTCTGAGCAGTCACAGTAGAGATAAATGTGCTGCTGGCTGACTGTTAACACAGCAGGCAGGTAGACTTCCTCTGAGTTACTGCTTTCATCCAGCGCACTTCCAGAGCACTATGAAAGTTGATGATGCTGAGCAATTTCAGCTCTGAGAGAGTTGCTGTAGAAATCCTGCCAAAAGAAAGGCAATACATTTAGCAGTGTGCATTACAGGTGCATTTTCATCTGAGAGGCAATTACTCTCTGCAGTAAAATAGCTTTCTCACAAAGACAGCAGCGCCACTGGAGGGCTGGAGATTTGTTGTGGCAGGCTACTTGGCAGGAAGTACAGGACTGATGCTGGTTTTCCAAACCATTGTTTAAAAAAAGGGTAAATTTGTAAGCAAATTACTCCACCCTGTCCCATTTGTCCCATTTGAACAGGCATTCGGTCACGTGTGCTACTCTTACAATTCAAACATGTCATTGCATGACTGGAATGTGCTAGTAAAACAAATAAGGTTGACATCAAACTCTACAGGCTCCACCAAAGCAATCTTTGGTTAATTACTTCTCCAAGATGTGTGTGATTTTTTATTTTTTTTTGCACAGATTAGTGTACTCAACTTTAAATTAATTATGGGAAATATATTTCTATATATTATGCAAAACAATTGAAATATTGTATAATTGTAGGAAATTAAATAAAATGCTGTACTATTAGCATGACAAATGATATGCCCTTTTATTTAAAAAATAAATGCAATTTCAAAATATTCCAGTATTCCAAAAAATATTCAAAATGTGCTGTAGCTTCCATCACAGAATTCTATTAAACAGATGCAATATTTGAAAAATGATGGAAAGTACATTAAAGAAGAGATGAGAAATTATTTTAAAGTTAATTTAAATTAAATTAATAAATTATTATATTATATTATATTATATTATATTATATTATATTATATTATATTATATTATATTATATTATATTATATTATATTATATTATATTATATTATATTATATTATATTATATTATATTATATTATATTATATTATATTATATTATATTATATTATATTATATTAGTAGCAGAATCTTCTGCAATATTTGCCTGCTGGTAATTTATCCTGAAACTTTTACACTTTTAAATGCCATTTGTGTTATATTACATTGGTAATATTACGCAAATGTCTCTGCAAGCTTACAATGGTCGTAATATAATATAATAACTATAATACAATATAATATAATAATTACCACAGACCAAAAAGTAAAAAAATTGTGCCCATAGTAAAAAAAAAAAAAAAAAAAGTTAATCTGAAAACAGTTCTGTCTTTGCATTGAAAAAGGAATGCTTGATGCGAAAGGCTAATCTACAGGGCCTATTTCAGCATGCACACTGTTGTTTTCTCCCACAAGCAGATCATATTCACTTCATATTCTGGTTCTGAAAGTATTCCACACTTGAAAATCTTCGTTTAATCCCCAACAGTCCCCATCTGATAAAACCAGTCTGAAATATGCCAAAAAAAACACATATCTATATTGCTATCTGTAGGCAACCAGTTGAGCGTAAACCAATCTTGGACATGGCCCTTGTGATTGAAATCTGTATTTTCTATTACCTCTCTGTAAACAGATGGCAGATAAGAAATGCCAGCAGCTTTGAAAATGCCGCCTCCCTGGTTCCCTCCAGTAGGATGAAGTATACAGAATGGGATTCTCCGTAGTGGTACGGGAATGATTACACACAATCTGTCTTAGAGCTGCAAAGCTTCCCTATGGACTGCCATGACAGCTCGGCTCAGAGGACTAAATGAATTTTATTCATTTTTCATTGAGCAAATTGTCAGCTTGGCGCGACAAGGATTTGTGCTAATTGACAGATGATGTGTTTCCACAGTTCTTTATGAAAGTTAATTGAAATGAAAGCCGGACTTTGAACCTTTGACCTTGAAGCTTGATTCATAACAGTGAGGTATGACCATATATAAGACACAGGTACTAATTACAACACACAATACTGAAATGCACTTGAAATAAAAAATACAGAAATATATTCTTCATGCACTCAATTTCCACACATTGTTTGAGCTGCATTCTCTCATTCTCCAAGAGCTTTATTAAATCTCTGCGTGATTGCTGCAGATTACAGTTTACCCTGGGACACCCAAGACATGTCATAGGCAAGGTAGACATTTCATAAATCATTTAATTATGATTCCATTAGTGAATTAATCTGCCAGCTGCATGCCGTGACAAGATAGTTCACCAGAGGGTGTCCGCAGAATTTACTCGTGTCTATCTGTATCTAAAATGGCCTGTCTGTCACAGTGCTGTGGGGTTTGGAAGGCTGTTTCTGAAAATGACTTGCCTTATGAATGTTCACCTTACGCTGCAGTGACAGCGGGCAGATTGCTCTCTGTTGCGTTCTGCCAAAGCTGTGCGACTGAAACGCTCATCACAATACTCCTGTCTGGAGGAACCGGAAAGGCATGAAATCAAGGTCAGGTAACATCAAGCTGTTTGTTTACCTACAGATTCTTCAATCCAGGGGTGAAAAGGAGATTTTGGAATCATTTTAGATTTAGTTTTTCATCTTGACTGGCAAGATTGCAGTAGAGAAAGGTTATAAATAGCAGATAAAGCTCACAGAAAATGTGCCAGTGACATGACTTCCGGAGTACATGGCTGACTCAGATGAAAGACAGAAACATATTGCAAGCCAGGACTAAAAACAGGGAAAGGAGTGTTTCAAAAATGTAGCCTTCCAGTGAATGGAATGGTCATAAATTTGTAGGGTTTGAGGTGAGTTCATTTCCTGTCTTGTCTTTCATTGTCAAGTCTGAGATGAATTACAGCTATATGTTTGCACATCATTGTGGCTGTGATTTTGTAGCGTGGAGCCAGCACACAAACCGCCACTTACATGCAACTCTCGCTGAAGTCAAACTCTATCCAGTTATAGCAGTCTGCACATTGATTGTAGCACCTTTGGCTATGTTTAGGTGGAATGGCACAATATCAAAAGAAAAATTAAAGTGGTAATAACGTTTGTTCACTTAGTAGCAATTGAAAGTAATGTGCCATCATTAATCTATTACAGATCAAATATAGACATGTAATAACTTTGACTTTGCGAAAGTATTCATACCCCTTTGATTTTTTTCATGTTTTGTTATGTTGCTGCCTTATATATTAAACTGCATTAAATTACTTTTTCCACATCAATCTACACTCCATATGCCATATTGACAAATCAAAATCAAAATTAAATTTATAAATTAATAAATAAATAAATACTGAAATAAGTACATTGCATAAGTACAGTATCCATACCCTTAACTAAATATTTAGGACCTTTACAGTCTCAAGTCTTTTTTGTTTGACTCGACAAGCTTTGCCCATCAGAATTTGGCAATTATCTGCCAGTCTTCTCCTCACCTCTTCACCTCGCAAGCTCTGCCAGGTTGGATGGGGGCAGATGCACATTTTTTAGGTTTCTCCAGAAATATTTGATTGGGTTCAAGTTCAGGTCATGTTGGAAGGTGAACCTTCTGCCCAGTCAGGTTCTGAATGCTCTGGACTGTTCATTAAGAATATGTGGGTGCACTGAGCTTTTCTTCTACTTTGATGAGTCCCTCAGTCCCTCCCACCAAAAAAATGTAAAATAATAATAAATAAAAATAAAACAGCCCTACAGCATGAGGCTTCTTCCAGCACACTTTATCTTTGGGATGGTACAGTTTTCTGCAGGGGATGAGCAGAGCAGGTTTCCTTCAAACATAATACTTAGAATTGAGGTTAACCAGAGAATCTTGTTTCTCAGAGTCTGATGGTCCATTAGGAGATTTTGTTTTGCAAATTCCAAGCATATCTTCACTGAAGATAGGATTGAGTCTAGCAACACCGACAATAATGGGGACATATTATTACGCTCCATCTTTGAATTTTAGTCTGTGTGTATGTTTGGGCAATAAAAAATATCTACAAAGTTACAAATCTAGAAGTCCACTCCAAAAGGAGATATTTTGCTTCAAAAAATAAAATAAAATAAAATAATCTTACAACGAACGGCTTGTTTTTAAAATATCATTCAAATAATTCCTGCCTATGGATATTTGAATGGTTTAGGAGTGGGCCTTAGTACATCAGACAAGAGGACGATGAAGTGTTGCTGTAGTAGTGAAGTTTTCAAAAGTTTTTACACATGCACCTGAGTAATTATGTATGTTTATATGTGTTACAATTCTATAATCATTTTTTTTAAACTAATTGCTGAGAGTACAGTACTGGACAATGATGTGATCTGCTGAATTTACACTTCAACTATGAGAGTACAGTGTTTCCCATACATTGATTTATTTGTGGCACAGGTCTTTGCTACCTCCAATTAAAACAGATGGTAGCATAATTCGATGGTGAAAATGGCTAGCAATCAGATTTTGCTTCCAGCATGATATTTATGTGAGGCTTTATTAACATGTACTACTACCCCAACCCTAAACCTACCCATACAGTAGGATAAATACAGTGTTGGTAGCATAATCTGATAGGTATTACTGTATTTGTCAGAACACCGGCCAAAGTATCAAAACATCTCAAATATTTTTACCCAAAGGCTTTGACCTATTTAAATAAACATGAGCACTGCACGTTTCAAAATTGAAAACCGGTGAGGGTGTTTTTATATGACTGTAGCAAATTATGCTACCCCTTTAATTCTGGTGTTTTGTGTGTGTGTGTGTGTGTGTATATATATATATATATATATATATATATATATATATATGTATGTGTGTGTGTGTGTGTGTGTGTGTGTGTGTATGCCACCACAAATAGAGTGCAAATCTGTGGGAAACACTGGACTATGGTATAAATAAATTATTTATTATATAAATAAAGATGTTTTATGTGTGTTCCTTTCCAAATCATACACATTCAATTGAATTTGCCACAGGTTAACTTCACTCAAGTGTAGTAACATCTACAAGCAATATGAATACTGCTGAGCTAAATTTCAACTTTCCCAGATAAGGGTATAAATACTTATGTAATGGAATAATTTAAGTTTTTTATTTTTAATATATTTGATATATTGTTATATTATATATGTTTAAAAAAAACACTAGAAGTTGTTCAAGTTGTTTGCACTGAAATGTGTGTTGGCACTGTTTGTACACAACCACCCTATAAAAATCAAGACGAGCCAATCTCAGTTTGTGACATCACACAGACAGGCCCCTCCCACTATAGTATGATGTACTGACAGTAGCGTTTCAGCACAGACTGGTCTGGCATTTTCCCTTAGACCCACCCTGAATGAGCTGTCATCAGCCGTTTCCCAATAATGTGCTAATTATCAAGTTTCACAATGAATGCGGCTAAGCAAAACAGTCTCTCTGAGAGAGAGGGGCGGAGTCAGCAGAGCTCATTAATATTTAAAGCGAAATGCTACAAAACATTTTGCTCTGAAAAGAGCTGTTTTTGACAGGGTAAAAAAAGTGTTTTTTTACACTACATTGAGAAATTTTAACCAAATTCATTAAGACTCTAAAAAATCATATCAACTTGTGGAAAATGGGAATCCGATGACCCCTATAAAAATATGTTGGGATTCCTCATGAAACTATCCATTGTTTTTTTTGTTTTTTTTTTGCAAAATACATCTTTGCCAACTGTGGAGGGATTCAGGTGAGTAGATACACAACTGCTTTGGCATCTGCATTCTATTGCTATGAATCATCAGTCTTGGCATGCAGTTGTTGCCAGATCTCAATTGCCGAAAATTACATTATACTAGGTGCAAAACTAGCACAGCTATAATATATAGCTGTGCTAGTTTTGCACTTCAACTATAAATATATATATATATATACACACACACACACACACACACACACACACGGTATAATACATAAGTGTTAGGGATTTTTTTTTTTTTTTTTTTTTTTTGCCATTGATAAAATATGTTACTAATCAAAGTGAAAATGTCTGAGGATTATTATCGTTTAAGTAATTATTTTACATTGACAAATCTTATGTGTGTGTCTTGGATATATCTATGTGTAAGCATATGGAAAGGCTCTGCCACTGAATGGCTATTCCTGGCCCTGCTTTTAAAACAAAGCCTTGGTGTTTCTTATCCATCATCTGTGATGAATTAGATTGCATACCTGGTTATTTGTACCTAACCAAATTTGCACCTAATCAGAGTGCGGAACAACTGAATAGCTTCAAGAAAACAGATGACTATGAAGCCCATATTTACAGTGTCATGATTATTTTTCAGGAACATCTGGTACATATCGGATCTTGTTGTTTGCATTTAAATAGCAAAAAACACATACAACTCACATCAATTATTTATTTTCATACCAAAAAAACTAAAAAAAACTAAAAAAAAAAAAAAAAACTGGAAAAAGTAGTAACTCGATTATGTCTAAAATTAGACATGTCTGCAACAATCCAACTTTTTGTCACTTTATTAATAAAGTTTGTCATTCTTTGTATGAGTGCATAGAAGAAATGATACTAGGCAAACACAAGCAATCCAGCTCAGAGGCTCCACTGTGATTAAACACAAAGCTAGTCCAAGTCTTTATGGTATCCAGCCTTTATGAGTATGACATGAACAATTATCACACCAGACCCGAAAACCCATCTCTAACCATTCCACTGTACAGAGGATAATACTGCCAGAGGCGGGCCTGGTCATAGAGCCATAAACAGATAATAACTTAATGGCAGACCAATTTGGAAGCAGCTGGAAGCAGGTCTGTAGAAGCAGCTGTTTTAACTCAGACATACGCATGTGGACACACACTGTATGCAATGCATGCACTGGCACACTCAAACACCACCACAACAACCACAAGATATCTGATATCTGCTGCACAGCTTATTATATTTGCATTTTATACATGATTAGTGAATATGCTGGCTCTAACAGTAGATAAATGTGTGCAGACACACACTTATGCATTGCTCATAATCCCTTAGCTTCTTCATACATCAATAAACATACAGTGGCATTAACATACGAATACACACATAACATTTTATTTCAGAATTAAATTGTGTTTAAATATATTTACCTAATCATTTTATAATAATAGTAAATAAATAGATATCAAGAAAATTGGTAAATAAATAAATAAACAGTCAAGTAAATAAATCCAAACAGCTTATCCTCTGTAGGGTCAAGAATAAATAAATTAATATACAAGTAAGCAAGTAAATAAACAGGCAGACAAAGAGACAGACTGATCGATAGATACATACATACATACATAGGCTAGAAACATGTAAGTGCCAGTGGCTAATTAGTGTGATAGTATAATTATCTAAATTTCTATTACGTCATGACCTAAAATGTAGTCAGTTTAGTGTCTTTTTTTTTTTTTTTTTTTTTGTCTAGACTCTCTTCGAAACACAGCTTTAAATAAACAAGGTAAGATCTACTGAATTTCCAGATAATTTCCTGGTGGATTAATTAAAAGGGAGCAAATCTCAACTGGTGTCGTCAATGAGCATTAAAGCAGGATATCTACGTAAAACTAGGTTAACTAAATTTATATCCAAACTTCAGAACATTTTGCAGCATATCACTCATTACCATGCCTTTCCTTTTTTTTGGTACACTATAAAAGTTAAAACACACATTTGGAAATGTCTCTTTGATTACACATTCAGAATCTACAGCTATGGCCATATTTTTGCCAGGAGGAATTCTAGACCCACAGTCCCATTCCTCATTAGTTCAGCCTAACTTCATGGGAATAAGATGTCTCAATGAAGATCCATTTCATTTGATTTAGAAAACTAACAGCTTATGCATATGGTCTCACTGTTACTTTGTCCAAAATCCATTGGCATTCTTAAACTGTAAATAAATCAATGCATTTGAGATGTGGTAAATGTTCAAGCGGTGCATTAATATTTATACGTGTTAGGCATACATTATGGATCAGAGGGCAGTTATGGTCACATAGCTTCAGGACACATATTGCCCTCTGCTGGTTGCTACAGCACTCATCTGTGGTCTGGGACGACATGTCTAAAGTCCTCATTAGAAAACCGTTGTGCACATTCCCGCGGCCACAAGCTAAGATACTGTAATTTTGTGGCTTGGACAGCTGCGCTCTCTTGCAGGAGATCTCCGCTCTGGTTGCTGATTTACTGGACTGATCTCATAAGCACAATTCAGACTGCTGTCCACCCCAAACACAACACATCACTCAAACCCACACCTGTAATATTGTTCTTTCTAAAACACTCATATTACTCAGGGAATATGAGAGTTGGCAGCTTGGAAACAAAATTCAAGTCTTATCATTCCTGTATTGACTTGTAAGCCTATTTTAAGGCAGAGACAGCAGCATCCTGAACAAAAACAAAATCCTGCGGGTAATGGTTTGTGTCAAAACACAAGGAACCAACGATTCGTTTGAGTTAAACTAAGCAACACATCTAAGCATGGCTTGTTGCAGATAAACATTCAAAGAAACACACATTCTTAATGCCTATTTAATGACCAGTGTGCCTGGAAAGCCTCAAAAAGAGAGAAAACAACCTCGCCAAAACAGAGATAGAGATTTGTACTTCCATTTCTGTTAACTATCAAAGCACTCGATAATATCCGATAATATTATAGGGGGAAAAGACACTGTCTTTACAGAAGCCAGTGAAATAGATCTACTTGTGGATCACATTCTCTCTGTTAGTCACACAGATAACCTTTCACAATAAAGACGAGTAATTAAACAGCATAGAAAGCAAATTATTCGGTCTATCTAACTTGATTGTGTTGTCTGAGTGAACCAATTTATTGCAACACTATACCATTTGGAAAATGTACAAAGATTCCCAAGGAGAGAGTGAGAGAGGGGTTGTATTGTGCTCGTCGTCTATCAGGAATCTCAGTCCAAAAACTCACAATAGCAACTTCATAACGGAATAAAAAACAGCCCCGGGCTGCATACCTCCACTAGCTCTTATTCACAGCTGTGAGAATGAGGCACACGATCCCTCATTTGCTCTTCCTATTGTGCAGATTTTAACGAAGTGCAGGGAAAATTAACTTTCAGTATTTCTGAAGGTTATTTGGAAATGCTGGTTTTAATTGTTCATGCAGAAGTTATGACAAATGCCTATGACATTAGGACAAACTTTACACTGCGGCACAGAAGCTGCATTTGTGCACTGAAAGTGCACTGCGAAATGCTCAAGTGGTTGCAAACCAGCCATTTAAATGTAAAGTAGCAATCTCATTGGCTGCTTATACAATATGAACCAATCAGTTAATCCAAGTAGTCTAACACTGTAAATATCATCAATTTGCATTAAAGGCCCACCCGCCTTTGCCATCTAGAGTTTCATGACAGAACTTGTCATGAATACATAAACATGGAAACATTTTTTTTTTAGATATAAGTATCATCAATTTTGAAAATACATGAAAATACATACTCTTCCATGAAAGAGTATTTGTACCTTATTTTTCTGGGAATGCAGAGCGAATGCTGCATCAGCTTCTTGTGCTACACTGCAAAAGTCATTCTCTCAATTAGTGTTTTGAATGTTTTCTCACCACACTGAAAACTGTTTTTGTTTAGTTTAGTTTAGGTTTGTTTTGTGTTGTTTGTTTTATTGTGTCTTTTTTTTGTTGTTTTGAACGAACAAAAAATATTTTAGCATTTTTTAGCTATTAGTTTTTTTTTTATCATCTTAAACAAACAAACTGCATTAACCAAATGGGGCAAAAAAAAAAAAAACTTTATGTTTTGAAAACTGGCATGACAATATGAAAAACAAAAACAAAAAATAAAAATACCCCCCCCCCCCCCCCCCAAAAAAAAAAAAAAATAAAAAAACAGACAATTGGACAATTTTATTGTTTCTGTAATGTCATGATTGATAAATGTATGCAAAAATGTTTTGGCTCATGTATGCCCAGGTTTCAACTACTCTGCTCTAAACTGTAAATGTGACTAATGGGAAGCATCTCCTCGTCTCAGCTGTGAACGTTCATGAGCTGCAGTCAGAATGCCGGCGTTTTTCTCCCGTGAGAATTTAAATAAAATCATCATTGTTGAAAGATTTTGGCATGAATGCCAAAAGGCTGAGATTTGCATGGAGTCATCTTAACCCTTTGCAGTGTAAAAGTTTGCTTTCCAGCGTTCATGTGCAACTACCTCATTCCAGCATTCATTTTCTACAGTATAGGTTAAAACATACTCTATGGTTTAAATGTGCTCTCTCCATTTGCAGATATGACATTTCCAAATTAGTATGAAGTTGCTGACTAGGTTGTTTAATATAGCCTGACTTTAAGAGAACGAGGCGGGTGTTGTAATGAAATAAACCTGCAATTAATTACCATTATTGCTGGTATCATTTACACGACTCCAGTTATAAATCATTGAAGTTGTTTACCACAGAAATGCAACTTAAAAAGTTCTCAGCAACGTGTTTCTTCCAGACCTCTTTCTAACAGCCAAGGAGGCAAGGACATGGATAAACAAACAACTCAGCGTTCTACATCAGAGCTCATGGCGTATGAAGATAACACACTAAATTATTAAAAGCTCAGTTGATTAGACTGTTGTGCCACAGTCTTTGCGCTATTTTCATCCTAGGCTCAGGTCAAACACACCAGCTCTGATTTCACGCACACACACACACACACACAGACAGATCCCACATGTACAAACTGTCTCCAGTGCTTCCATGGAACCCACTTGCACTTTCTCCAGGATGCAACCTTTCTAAAATCACCATTTTGACCTGCCAAGTTTAAACAAAGCAATTTCAGGCGCAGCTGCACCTGCCGTGTCCGCAAACGTCATCTGCACTGCCTAGCGGGAAGACAATCATTTGTCTCGTTACACGGCTGAAATGAGCTCAGGATCTCTCTCGCTTGCTTGCGATGTGTGTCTGTTTGGAATGAAATTGGTGTAAAGAAAATATGTTGTGCAGATGGTGAAAATGTGCATGAAAACAGTGCACACCATAATTGAGCTATTATATGCCGTTCAAATGCTTCAAAAACATTGCATTTGGTACAGCACATAGACAAATAGTGTAGTAGTTTAGACATACTAGAAACACTAGCAAATAGGAAAAAAGGAATATATATGTACTTACATATGTATATATATATATATATATATATATATATATATATATATATATATATATATATATATTAGTGCTGTCAATCAATTAAAAAAAAATAACTAATTAATCGCACAATTTTTTTAAATTAATCGTGATTAATCGCGATTAATCGCAATTAAAAGACTGAAACTTTTTGGATATGTAAATGTAAAATGTAAATAATTAATGTAAACTCAAGACAAAGAAACTATTTAAATTCAAAATATGATTGTTTATTGGAATTTTTGTTTAACTTGTAACACAGATTTTCTCATGTAAACAACATACCTGCAATAAACCATCAATATCCTCCAAATTAACTGTTGGCTTGAAAGCCATATTTATTACAGAAATAAAAACACAGGCATGTAAGTACCATTTGAATTTCAAAACAATCAATGCCAATAAAAAACAAAAATGATTTCTGTTATGTTGAATTCTAAGTGGACTGCAAAAAAATTCCAAAGTATAGTCATTGCCAGTGCTTTAAGTGGGCCAGTACGCACTGGTACTCAGTACCGCCACTTCCAAATATAGCTCTCGAGCGTACCGCCACCTCTCCGTGCGCCCAGAACGTGCTTGTAGCGTACCGGTACGCTCATCTGGACATCTGTTTTAATAGAGGTTTTAATCTTTTACCTGCACTGCCGATTTTCAGAGCGCCCTTCACAATGCAAGCTTCCTAATTCATCCCACCCAGAGCAGAAACTACATTACCCATTCACCCTTAAGTTATACAAGTGAATAGCGCATGTGTCGCTTTTCCCACTGTTAAGTGTCAACAACTCAACGTGGCCGGAGAAGGTGTGTGAAACTCGTTGTGAGTTATACTAAAGCAAAATCTTGAGTATTTATTGTCTGATAAACATTAAAAACTGTCTGTGGAGGTTGAGTCGTCCTGCAGCCCCCGCTGGCTGCTCATTGGCTGCTGCATCTTTTTTCTAAGTTCTAAAAAAATACCGTAGACGGCAAGGCACAAATTTAGATATTAATTTATCTAATTAATCTATAGCCCATGCACAAAGACAATATGATCTTTTTGTCCCCTTTTTGTTTTAAAGCTTGATGAAGAGAGAGAGCGCAAGTTGCTGCAGCTGCGAGGAGGACAGTGATGCACGCGCACAGGAGTGATTGACAGTTCGCGGCACTGTGTACAAAAAATACTCCGCTACACAATTATTTCCTTATTTTCGTTTAAGCTTATTAACGTTAGCGTTACAGAAAGGTCTGATTTACGCACTGTTACAGTCATTGTTTTTTTTGTTTTTTTTTTAAACAATGACATTTGAGTTCATGATTTTAATGTTGCTGTTTCTTGTGGCAGATTGAAGAGTAATCCGGCAGAGTTTTATACTGAAACTTTCCGTCTAAAAGTCCTTCCTTGGTCTTATCCATATTTCTTTGCACGTTGAACACACATAGGCCACAACTGGAAATAAAAAAAAAACTGCAACCGCGTTAATTGCGTTATTTTTTTTTAACGCGTTAAATATTTCAAATTAATCGAATGCGTTAACGCGCTAATTTTGACAGCACTAATATATATATATATATATATATATATATATGTGTGTGTGTGTGTGTGTGTGTGTGTGTGTCACTGGGGTAAATTTTAAGCAATAGCCAAAAAAACATTGTATGGGTCAAAATGATTGTTTTTTCTGTAATGCCAAAAATCATTAGAATATTGAATAAAGTATTTTTTATTATGATTTTTTTTTTCACCCTCAGATTCCAGATTTTAAAATAGCTAGTTGTTTCTCTGCCAAATATTGTCCGATCCTAATAAGCTATACATCACTGGAAATCTTGTTTAGTCACCTTTCAAATAATATATAATTCTCAATTTTGAAAAATTTACACTTGGCCCAGGGTCACGTATGCATTTCTAGGAATTTATCTGGACAACTTTAAAGGCGATTTTTCTCAGTATTTAGATATTTTAACACCCTCAGATTCCAGATTTTCAAAAAAGTTTTATTTTGGCCAATATTGTCCAATCCTAATAATCCATATATCAATGGAAAGCTTATTTATTCAGCTTTCACATGATGTATAAATGTCAACCGACCCTTAAGACTGGTTTTGTGGTCCAGGATCACATATTAGCTTAGAACGGGCTTTCTGTGCTCCTTACATGGGTGTGAGCAGATTTTAATAGTGCTGATGGACTATTAAGGATAAGTGAGATTTGAGGAAGGATTTGAATAATGGCTGATGAGATGACCACTAGAAGGGAAGAGACACATGCGTGGCCATGTACCAAACACAGAGGAGGTTATCATAACAGAAAAACATACAGTAAAGTTAACATACCAACAGCAAAAGTTCTATAAAGATTGTTATGATTTTTTTTTAACACAAATAAATAAAGTACACAAAAAGATTGAAATATAGGTTAATAGCAAAAGAAACTGTCCATTATAAAGAAAAAAGAAAATCTACTTTAAAACAGGTCTTAGGTCTTTATTTGTTTTGTTTTTTTAAATTTCAGTTCAATGACTAGTAACAACATATTAATAGTACAAACATATTTTCCTTAATTAAATCTTTATTAATTAATGACTAAACACACACACACCACACACACACACACACACACACACACACACATATATATATATATATATATATATATATATATATACTTAATTTATATAATAATAATAATAAAAAAAATAATCATGTTGTATCGTGTAATATTTCAAAAGTAACTGCAAATTATAAAACATTTATGCGGTAATATATTCGTTATAAATATTTTTTATTTATACACTATCATAAAAGAGGTTAAAATGTTGATCAATTTATTCAAATACATTGTATTTGATACAGAAGAAAATATACAGAAATTTATTCATACCAGTATGAAGTGCTCATTATAAAGGAGGTGTACTGAAGACTTTATATGTATGAAAGGCATTTTTAGGGCATTTATGAATAAATTAATACATCTATGGAAAATGAAATGAGCGTTATGTCACTGACCTACATGCATTCGTTTGAATTGGGTATTTAAAATGTCATTTGGCTAATCTCCAAACTCGGTTTATTACCATTCATGCATGCTAATTAAAGCAAGCTAACATGGGTTGTAGCATTATGAGGGTTAATCCAATGTCTCCCTATTTGAAAAGATCTATTATTATGAATTTTAAAAAGCGGATCAACTTTCTCTTCTCAGTTCCATCTCAGGGCCTAAGGGGCTTGTTGCTAGGCAATAGGCAATCTCTGAGGTGACGTGATCTCCCGAGGGCCTGCTTCTCACTCATCACCTTCCACATAAAGACATATGCGCACACACACATATACAAAGATAGGCGAAGGCATACACAGACCTATGCATAAAAAATAAATGAAAGAGAAAGTAAGCAGGCCAAAGATAACAAGGTGAAAACAGAGAGAGAGTGTGAGTTAAACACATTCATGCTATCACATTGCTTTCTCTCGACTCGTGTCCTTATCTCTAGCAGCCTGTTCTCACTCACTCATTGCAGTGCTGAGAGGGCCTTCCACACACAGGTCAGGTCTCAGTCACTGCAGCGGCCCTGGAGGACAGGCAGATGGCTGGAATGAAGAAGCCATGGGTGTAAGGGCGGGCATCTGGACATCTCCCCCCTCTCCCATCATCTCTTCTTCTCTCTAGAGTTGTGAACGGAGCACTCCAGGCGTTCATCAGCCAGAAATTACCCGAGACATGACGTGAGAAAAATTAATCATGGAACCTTGAAACAGCTAGCCCCTTGGCGAGATTTAGGCTTCAAATTTATTTGACACTTGGTAGGATTCTGTGGAGATGGTGAGAGTATTTGAATCAGTGTGGCAGGCCAGGTGCTGCTTAAATATCATTTAAAGGCACAATATGTAAGAATATTTTTTATTTTTTTTTTATTTTTTTAAATATCCAAAAACCACTAGAACAGTGTTATATATTTAGCTGACTTGTGTACTTAAATGATCCCAAATCTTTTGAAGAATGTTTAAATCCAGAGAAAAAAAGCTATTTTAACTAGTGACATGGATAGTGTCCATAGTTTCATTGTGTCACCTGCCAATGACATCATACACCCTTGAATTCTGGTTTTGTTTGGTAGAAAACATTGAAACACCAAAGACACAAAGGCACTCGTTCTCGTCTCGTCTCGTTTCGCTTTGATGGCATTCAGCCTCACCATGCTTCATTCTGCTACGTTAATAAATCATTAGCACATGAACATGATTTTGGCCTGAGTCCGGTCGGATTGTGTCGGCTGTGGGGATAAAGACGACAACTCCCATGATTCCACACTCAGTCACAGTGTCCTCAAACTACGCCATTGTTTCTTTGTTTGTTTTGAATACGCGCCCTCTAGTGGGAAAAACGTACATATTGTGCCTTTAAAGGGATAGTTCACCCAAAAATGAAAAATTATGTCATAAATAACTCACCTTCATGTCGTTCCAAACCCGTAAGACAGCATATTCAGCATTGTCTTCTCTTCCGTGTCTGTTGTGACCGAGTTTAAAACACAACAGTTCAATGATATCCGGTTCATGAATGAATCACTCAATGTAACCAGATCTTCTTGAACCAGTTCACCAAATCGGACTGAATCATTTAAAATGGTTTGCGTCTCCAATACGCATTAATCCTCAAATGACTTAAGCTGTTAACTTTTTTAATGTGGCTGACACTCCCTCTGAGTAAAAAAAAAACTAATATCCCGGAGTAATTAATGTACTCAAACAATACACTGACTGAACTGCTGTGAAGAGAGAACTGAAGATGAAGCCGAGCCACATAACGAACGAAAGATTGACTCGTTCTCGAGTCAAGAAAGGTTGCATCTGTTTTCGGATTACCAGTAGTGATGGGAAGTTCTGTTCTTTTCCGCGAACCGTTTTTTCCAGAAAGTTTAATTCAATAAACCGGTTGAAGAAAATGGTTCACCGTTTCTTTTGCGCTTGACATAATGGCGTCATTGGCAATCATTGCCCTTGATTCGCGTCTTCGGTTTACCTGGGCTCATAACATTAGCACAAAATCAGTTCAGAATCAATCACCAAAAGAATCAGTTCGGTTCAGACGCTCTGTGTCAGTCTGCTTCACGCTGAATAACACAACACATGCAGTATCATCAGCTCTTCGGTTCTCGAATCAGACGCGTCCGACAGTTCTTGACTCGTGAAAGAGTCAATCTTTCGTTTGTTATCTGGCTTGGCTCAGTGTTCATCTTCCGTTTTCTCTTCTCAGAAGTTCAGTCAGTGTACTGTTGGAGTACATGAATTTCTCCGGGATATTGTTTTGTTTGAACTCAGAGGAAGTGTCAGCCACATTAAAAAAGTTAACAGCTTAAGTCATTTGTGGATTAATGCTTATTGGAGACGCGAACTGTTTCAAACGATTCAGTTTGATTTGATTCGAATGATTCGTTCACAAACCGGACATCACTACACTGAGTGTTTTGAACTCACTCACAACAGACCCGGAAGAGAAGACAATGCTGAATAAAGACGTCGTTTTTGCTATTTCTGGAGCAATATGTATTTCCGATGCTTCAAAAAATTATAACTGACACCTTGAAGATATTTTTATTATCTTTCTGGACATGGACAGTATACAGTAGAGGGACTGAGAGCTCTCGGACTAAATCTTTTGAATGACATATGGGTGACTCATTAATGACATAATTTTCATTTTTGGTGAACTAACCCTTTAATACTGCTGTTACTTTAGTCAAATTCAATAACATAATTAGTGTTCCAATACTGAGCTGTCTACAGAGGGAGTGTCTTAAAGCATCATAGAACTGAATTGTTTTTGATTATTTATCTTAAGTTGCATTGCATGCATCCTACACGGAGAAGACAATCCCAGAATGCACTGAGGTGAGCCAAAAAGAAAAAGAAAAGCTTGTTCGTGTATCATGTATTTAAATTTACAAATGTGTATGGCCAATAATAACATGTGTATAATATCAAATGAATATATATGCATATTCTGTTAAGATGACTACATTAAAAAAATAATAAATCTATAAATTAAATTAAAATTAAAATAATCATTGTTTATTGAGTAATATGCAGTGATTTACACTACCGTTCAAAAAAATTATTTTATTTTGCTTTTCTTTTTTTTCTTTTTTTTTTTGTAAAGAAGTCTCTTATGCTCACCACTGCATTTATTTTAACAAAACACAGTAAAACAGTAAAATTGTGAATGATTGTTTTAATTCACTGATTTTTATTTCAATATTTTTTACAATGTCATTTATTCCTGTGATGGCACAAGCTGAATTTCAGACTTTGGTACCACATGGTTCACAATTCTTAAGAAATCATCGTAGTATGATGATTTGCTCATAAAGACACCTTTCTTTTTATTATTTTCAGTGTTGAAAACTGCTTAATAGTTTTTTTAGGGTTCTTTGTTGAATAGAAAGTTCAAAGAACAGCATTCATTTGAAATATAACTCTTGTAACATTATGAATTTCTTTAATTTCATTCTAGATCTATTTAATGTATTCTTGCTGAATGAAACTATTCACTCTCTCACTCCAATCTTTTTAATAGTGGTGAACATTGTATTTTCTATTTAGCATTTAACAGAACTTTTGCCTTTTAACTTAAGCTTTGGTTGACGATAATCTAAAATGTAACTTTTTTTATGTGAACTGTAACATGTGGCAAGAAACTGCAGTATCGCCATTCACCACAGAAGACCCCTGTATTAAAGTATCGCATTGTTCCTCTCACATTGAGTTTCTGCCTTTATAGAGCGTTTCATATCAGTCACTTATGAGGTTTCTTGACAGTTAGTGAGCTGTCTATGAAGGCTGGAGGCACCATACTGGGTTTTGGAACAGAGCTTTAGTGTGTGCCAATGTTTCAAGAGGAATGTTTAAGACAAATAACCGTGAATGGTAGTCTGAGGGCTCAAGCCAGTTCCACTGATGCCAGAGGGCCAGCAAAGACTGAGTGAATGTACAAACTGCATGAAACAGAGCCCCCATTCACTGCTTAGCACGACATGACAGGCTATGTCTGCTGAACATGGCTGTGCAAACACACACTCGCACAAGAACACCTCCAGTTGGTTTTCAGCAAAGCCAGTAAAGTCCCCATCAGCAGAGTGTTTATCTGATCTGAGTTCAGAGGCCCCAAACAGGCCTGACTGTGGAGCGTCTCCGCAGCGATGATGAGAGACATGTGCCTGGATCCTGTGTCCATCCTCAGAGTGGCTAATCCATCTATCATGCCCAGTGCTGATAACCTCCTCCATGTTTGGCCTCTCATGTCACCGCTGCTTTGTACACTTATCTGCACCATAACATTGGGTTGTGCGGGATCAGAGAGTGTTAAGTATAGCCAGCATCGGGGCAGAATTGTCTTGTATGCTCGGTGGTTGTCCTAGAATGGGTCAATGACATGATGGTCACTTTCTCCACTATTTATCCATTCAAAAACACAGTAAAAAAGCACACATAAAATGACTTGAATACACCTCAGATTGGATGAGTATGTTTTTAATTTCTGTATGATAATAGAAAAATATTTTATTATTATTATTATTATTATTATTATTATTATTATTATTATTATTATTATTATTATTATTATTATTATTATTATTAAACAGCATTATATTCTCTTCTTCTCACATTTATTTGCGGTTATATACCGGTGAATCCAGATCTCAGCAAGAGATCACAGCGATTCACCCAAGCACCTTACGAAGGATATGTGCAGTGGCCATGAGTGCAATCTTTTGCACTTCACTAGCTGATGGATGGCTTGGAAGTATTTACTGTAAAAAATAAAAATGCTTTATTGTCTATGCCAAATGGGGAAGAAAATTGTCTTTAGACAAAAGGCACAAACACACAAACAATACAAATAATAATCAAAGCAACATATTACATACATCCCCTTAAAAAAATAAAATACATGACTATATAAATACATTACAAAAATCATTTTAGGATCCTATTTAAAATACCAGTTGTAGTTGGGATAAAGGTCTTCTTATATTATTATTATTATTATTATTATTATTATTATTATTATCATCATTTTTTTTTTTTTTTTTTTTTTGAGTGGGGCATAACGTCATAGTGTCAGTTCGGTTATCTGATTTTGTTTTCACTAGCTAAACTTAAAAAAAATTAACAAGAAAGAAAGAAAGAAAGTGTTTTTATTAAAATTAAGCTGAAATAAAAATACAATAAAATAAAATAATCAGAAAAAAAACGAATAAATAGATTTTTATTTGACAGTTTTAAGTTGACGTATTTATTATAAATAATAATAATGACAAAAGTAAAAATAAACATTTTAAAATGTAAAAATTTAAGTTAATTAAGATTATGCTTAACAATATAAATAGTGCATAAATAATAAAATAAGTTTGCTGATATCATAATGAAGAAAAACTGACTCATTTGTGCAACTGCCCTGATGTCCACCATGGGAAAAGTGAAGTGCTGAGTGGGAAAACCTGTGAATGTGATGCAGAGCTCCATGTCTGTGTATTCATTATGTGGCTGTCTTACAAAGAGAAATTGCAGTGTTTAAGATTGAGTTCACTGTGATCAGGATCACTCAAACTTCTGGACAGGTGCCTTTTGTGCCTTTTCCATCATTGCCACTGAGTCAAAGTCATGCCGCTTCACAAACACAAGTATCTATGCAGATTGATACAAAAATATACACTATTTCCACAAACAATTGATAAACAATACACACATTTCTTTCACACACTTACAGACAAAATATATATTTTTAAACTGCCCTAAGATAACAGGTTCCGGGGAACATTTGTTTCACATCTGTGTGGGCACATCTGGCATGGCAGGAAATTCAGCGGCTGTCAGCGTGACGTGCAACGAATGTTTTCCAAGCACTTCAGAGGATGAGCTAAACTACAAACCCCCTCCCCCTCCACCATCTCCCACCCCTCTAGAATTTATGGAGTCCAGCAGCAAGTGGTTCTCATTAAGCATGTCATCTTCTTAACAAATTGCTGCGTTGCTCTCACAGCTGGGGCTGTGCTTATGGGGACTTATTATGTTATTTACCCCATATTGTGCTCAGTTTTGGCTGAATTAGAATAGGCTGAACTGTTTCTGAAAATGTTTCCATCTTATACATTATTGTTTGGTTACAGCTCTGTACAACAAAATATTTTAATGTAATGAATGCTGACCCAAACTGTTGAAGAAATGTTCTTGGGAAGTTTACACTTGTGTACTATGAGTTTTTTTTTTTGGTCATTTATATATATTATATGCATTGTGTATCATGAACTAACAATGCATTTGAAAAATCTTAATTAATAATACAATTTATCTTTATTTCTGCATTTTTAACATTTCAAGATGCACAAATTAACCCTAAGTATTTTGTAAAGTGATGTATTTTTATATTAATAATTGCTATTAATAGATTTGTTTTTATTTATAAAATAGTATTACAATGTCAGTTCACAATACCTAATTACCTAATGCATAAACTGAAGAGTAACTTACCACACTTAAGTAAAAATAAGATCAAGGCATCTCATTATAATTTTATTAATTGTTTAATAATTTATATGAAATGAATTAGTATTTAAAAATATATATTCTCTTTTAATTTTATTTATAGTTAAAATGTTAGTGATTGTTTTTTACTTTTATTATTAGTATTATTATTATTAAATATGTATGTATAGGTTTCATTCATTTTTATTGCAGTTGTTTTTGATTATTCGAGTAGATCAAGAGCTAAATGAAAATACAACATTTTGCCTATATATATATATATATATATATATATATATATATATATATATATATATATATATATATATATATATATATATATATATTATTTTGAATTCATGAACTTGTAAATTAAAGCTGAGCTGTTTTATAGCACATTGAACAAATATTTAATTCCATCTCGTTCTGTCGGTCTTTAAAATGTAATATTATTCTCTCTGCTTACTTTTCAGTGTAATTATGAGTCTGTCATAATTTAGCATTCTTCAAAAGTGAAATCTGGAAAATATCACAAAGAGAATATGTATTTTCTGTGACTGAAGGGTGAGGTGTGACTTGAAGCATCTGTCCAGCTGTGAGCCTGACAAGGAAAATAAGCATGAAAGAGAGCTGAAACTCAGGGGGAAAAATCCAGAGAAAGAAATCCACACCTTTATGGAGAAGCATTTTTTTGTTTCCAAAGCCACCCTGCATTAACAGCTTTCATCTGGTTTTCATTGGCAGCTAAGAACTAAGATTTATCCAGCAGGAATTATGGTATAAATTGTTCCTCAGACAGAAGAAATGAACTGACTGCACCTGGCCTGACACAGCTGTTTTGCACATAGCAGAGGGATCAATAGAAAGCCAATTGTTCATCCTGAAAGAAAAAAAAAACGTACAGTAAATACATGTGAGTCTGTTAGAATCAAGGAATGACCATGTCAGCAATAAACATATGTGCAACTCAACATGGTCTTCGCATGCATGTGAAACAAAATGACCATTAAATACATGGCTTCACAGTTTATAGCTGACTATAGACAAATAGCATTATTGCACCAAATATTTTCAGGAACATCACATCAAGATCAGGTAAACATTTGTAGATGTCCTATACTAAATATTAGCCAAGATAACAGATAATTGGAAAGGCCTGTTAATAATGTGACAGCTTAAAAATATAGATCTCAATAAGACTCAAAAGAGACTTCATGGTGAGAAAGAATAAGATCTACAACTTTTATTTATTTAATTTCTTATTCTGTATCTCTATAAAAAAAACAACTTTAAAGAATCTTTTCTAATCTCCATGAAGTCCAATTCATCTGTTTTCAGCAAAGAGCCTTTAATATTAAGTGCAAAATATTTGGACAAAAAAAACAAAACAAAAAAAACACAAATCATTGGATTCTCAGGTTTCTAAATCATAAGCATGATCCAAAATACAGAGATTTCTGTATTTACACCTGCCCGATATATCTGCATGAAGTTTGGAAATTAATGTAATTGGATCTACCATCCGAGAAAATGTAAAAAAAAGAAAAAAGCTACTCAGATTTCGCTCACCCGTGATGCATAAAGAAGAGGATCTTATTATAATATTAGCACCCCTTAATTTCCACCCATGGCACCATCATTTTGTTTTTGCAAGTGGCAGCGTTGTTCCAGTTCTAACGCCATGGTAAAAGTTCAAGCAAATCATGCTAACTGTTTTGACTTCTGGCTGCACTGATGAGTAGAGAACACTATTTAGAGTCCCAGCCTCAGAGGAGACAAGAGCAGTGGATTTAATGATTTATTTACTGTACATAACAATACTGCAACACAGATCTAATATAAACATGCAGTTTCTTTCCCAGCTGTTTACCTACACAGAAATGACCAACTCATGTCTGTTTTAAACATAAACTTGTGTGTAAAGACAGTTGACAGTTTAAGCGCAATAAGATGTGAAAGAGAACGTAGTTTATTTCTCACAAGTTTAAACTAATATGGTTTAAAACACAAGATTGTAATGATTTTTCCTGTAGTATCTGAGGTAGGAGCTGTAAAGACACAGCTCTGTTCTGGAAGGGAGGGGGTTGGTAGCAACTCATTTGCTTTTAAAGATACAGGCACAAAAACAGCGTATTTCTGCTTCCAATTAAAAAAAAAAGGCAAATTAAAATTAGATAATAAATGATCTGTGGGGTATTTTGAGCTGGAACTTCACAGACGCATTTTCTTTTAAAAATATCATTTTTATTTTTATTTTTTTTATTATTATTATTACATATGACAGGATTTGTTTTCCCCCTGCAGAGCAGAAGGACGGCTGCTGCCCCACATGCAGATGGAGCTCTTCCAGTGTCAGACATTCCATGAGCGACTTGTAATATTTCCAAGCCTGGCTCAGTCATATCCTGACAGTTCTGCACACAGCTGCAGAGCAATACAGTAATACCGCCGTAAGGATGTGAGCACATTACAAAATGGGGCCCTTTATGGTGGGAGAAAATATAGCAATCAAAACTGAATAAATTAAAAAATGTAAAGTTTCAGCACTAAACCCAAGACAGCATGAGCAAAACAGCTGAAGTCTGCAAAAATACTGAACTCTGCTAATGCAATTCGTCATGTGTGTGGTTTTATACAGCGAAAACAACTCATTCAGATTTAAATAATTCACTGGCAATGGTTGTACTATGTTTTCATTTGTTGATGTTATCAAGGGATTGTGCTGTAATAACAGTACAGTATATACTATTTGATATGACAGTATGTAAAAGCCACTAGGGATTTTTTTTCCTTGAATGGGCCTTTGTACACAACACATAAGCAAGGCTTCAGGCTCACCACAATTTGTTTGGATGAGACTACCACACACAAGTTACGGTCATCTTTTTAGCAATTACCAAACACCTACAACAATGCAAAGTTACGCACAGCCCTTGGCAAGGATTTGCAAGTAAGCTGAGTCCATTTAAATCTAAACCTGCAGACAAAAAAGGGGTCTGTTGGAGATAAAGACTCTAGCGGTTTAGATCCACTTTTTACAGCGGGACTGTTTGATGTTCTTCTCTACACCTGTGGATTGAGGCTCTGAGCATGTCACCTCTGCTAAAATGGCTTTAAGGGCACCTAATGAAGTAAACGTCTTGAATCAGCATAAAACTGGACCTTCTTTTCTTAAATGAAGTATTGCAGTGTTTATTTGAAATGTGCACATCATTATGTGTTTATAATTCATGTGCCCTAGTAATCTTTAATCGAAAACATGAACTTCCCCTCCCAAAACAAGGACATCTGCTGTCTGACGATGTATGAACCGTCGTGAGGATGGGAAAAAATCTCCTCCCTCCAGCAACCTGTCAATCACATGAAATCACAGCAATTAGCATCCAGTTCAACCATCCAATCAATTCCCGACAGACAAAATCAAGGCCCACCTTACATTTTTGCAAAAAGTAATTTCATGTCACAATAAAGAAGGAAGACAATCACAATATCCATTTCTTGTCGACTTCTTTAAAAAAAAAACAAGGAAATGCATTTGTGTTCTGACTATACGTTACACCGCTTCACTACAGCTCCACTCAGAGTTTTCCATTCCCTGTTCACATAACACATAAATGTTTGAATGAGAAAAAATCAGACAAATTCGCTCTTATTCATTTTAAACCCAACAATGAAATTACTGATTAAAATGACTGTTAGCAACATACTTATTATTTCAATAACAATAATAAAGATCAGATGAAAATTTCACATCATTACTATAAACAACTTTAACACAGAAATATGATGAGTAAAATGATCACAAAATGTGAACTAAAAATTTGTTATAGAATATATATATATATATATATATATATATATATATATTTTTTTTTTTTTTTTTTTTTTTTAATTTGTCATTTTTTCAAATAATCAATAAATAACTATAGAATATTTACAAAATTATTACATTTATTGTCTTACTTCTTTCAACTACTTACACACATTTTCAAAACTTTGCATCTTTTCTTTACACAAAAATCTAAGAAATGCACACACAAAATGCAAAATGCCTCACATCTCTTGCAAAATGAAGCACTGCATTAAAATATCACAAACATCTCAAAAGCAAACATTAGAAAACACCTTTGCCATAATATTCCTATTAGGTGTTTTTTATTTATTTATTTATTTGTGTGTGTGTGTGTGTGTGTGTGTGCTACATAGATAACACATTGTATGTTGTGTTTAACAAAAAGTGTTTTATGAAATTGAAAACCTAGTCAAAGTCAGAGAATAAGTGTATGGTTTTGCAGATCTGGTGTGTGGTTTTGGTGTTTCAGAAATTGTGTGAAGTAAAGATTTTTGTGGGTAAACAGTTGAAAAAACTGTTTATATTATTTTATATATATATAAAGAGAGAGAGAGAGAGAGAGAGAGAGAGAGAGAGAGAGAGCAGGTCAAATAAGTGTTGAGCACATCACCATTATTCACAGTAAATATATTTCTAAAGGTGCTGTTGATATGAGGTTTTCACCAGATGTCGGTAACAATCCAAGTAATCTATACATACACAGAAAGCAAAACAAATAAGTTCAAAAATTAAGTTCTGTGTAATAATATGGAATGACACAGGGGAAAAGTATTGAACACATGAAGAAATGGAGGTGCCAAAAGGTATGGAAAGCCAAAACACCAGCTGAAATCTATCAGTAATTAGAAAGCAATACTGCCCCTTGTCAGAGGAAATTAATATTTCCCAACTATTGTCCCAACTGATGACCTATAAAAAGGTGTCTCATTATCAACGTGTCACATATGAAACATTTAATGATGGGTAAAAGCAAAAGAGAGCTCTCACAAGACCTTCACAACCATATTTTTGCAAAAACATACTGATGGCATTGGTTACAGAAGGATTTCTATATTTCTGAATGTTCCACTGAGCACTGTTGGGGCCATAATCTGGAAGTGGAAAGAACATCTTTTCACCATAAACCTGCCACGACCAGGTGCTCCTCACAAGATTTCTGAGAGAGGAGTGAAACTAATTATCAGATGAGTTGTCTAAGAGCCAAGGATCACTTGTGAAGAGCTTCAGAAAGGTACAATTGTTTCAAAGAAAACAATAAGTAATGGACTCAACTGCTGTGGCCTGAATGCACATTCACCATGCAAGACTCCATTGCTGAAGAAAAAGCATGTTGAAGCTCGTTTAAAGATTGCTACACAACATTTAGACAAGCCTGTGAAATACTGGGAGAATATAGTTTGAACAGATGACTCTTTGGATGCCGTAATACACACCATGTTTGGAGGTCAAATGGCACTAACTGCACATCACCCCAAAATATCATGGTGTGGCACTGGCAAAATACTGTACTCATATACTGTATTACTGAAGCAAGGATTAATGGAAAAATCTGCTGCCATCACCAGGATGATGAAGATGAAATGAGGGTGTAAGACAATGATCCCAAACAGCCAAAGGAAACTCTCATTTGGTTTCAAAGAAAGAACATAAAGCTGCTAGAACAACCCAGCCAATAACCTGACTTGATTCTAATAGAAAATAAATATAAATATTCTCCATACAGGATGCGTCTTAAAGCTGTCAACACAACGCAGCTAATCCATACATACAAAGAAAACGAAACAAATAAATTCCGAAATTAAGTTCTGTGTCATAAAATGGAATGACCCACGGAAAAAGTATTGAACTTGCTTAATGAAATGTATTTAATACTTTGTACAAAAGATCAGAATGCTGCTCAGGCAATTAAATTTGAGGAAAATAAAATAAAATAAAATAAATGAAAGTAAAAACCAGAGCATTGTCTGCATTTGTCACAAATAACACACAGGAGACATAACTGCACAGAAATTTGCTACGCAGATCGACTGCTTTATTCCATATGCCATGCCTGAGCAGCTTTTTCTGGAATCAGCCACAGCTTTCCAGAACCCAAGGCCTCTTGGTGGAATGTAAAACAGGTGCCATGCCATTGGTTCCCCCCACAGTGGGGGAGTAAGAAAAAACTCCCGCCCACACAGGAGCCAGGACATGACTGACAGCACATCACATTCTTCAGCCAGCTGTGTCTTCTGCTGATTTTCCATAAAACAATTCCCGGGAGACACCGAGAAGAAGATGCTCACCATCACAGCAAAAATCATCCAGAAGAATAACACATGTCTGACCACACACACACGACTGTAATCTTTGCTGTGGTTTTCTTCTCTTCACACCTTACTTATTGCATTTGAAAGCTTATTCAGGTCTTTTCTTCAGACATATTGCGATGCGCCATTCTATTACTGGCAGTTAGAAGAGAAAAAAGATGGAAAACATTGCCAAGAACGCATATTCGCTAAAGAAATCAAACTACCTTATTCCTCCCCTTGATCCATGTGTGTTTCCTCACAGTTCTCTTTCCTCTGGTATGACCTAAGCCATGTAGGAGACTTTTGGCAGGGGATTTAAAGAATTGAACTGCTATTTGAATCAGCACCAAAGCCTCAGAGATTACCATAATTCCTCTTGGAATAAAACTGCCAACTGCACGCTTGTGTGTCTGATGGTATGACCTTCGTACTGCCTCTCGCTGATGCTCATGTCTACATAAGCATTTCATTTAGTAAAACAAAGCAGCAAAACAAATTGTGTGTTGAGGGTTTATTGTGTGTGTGTGTGTGTGTGTGTGTGCACATATTCCTACAAGAATTTAAACTTTAGTAGAGAAAAGATTATGGATTTACATACGTTCCAGTGCAAGCAGATGGGAATCAGGAGCTTTCTAGTTTATTTTTTTATTAATTCATATTTCTAAGTAAAATAAAATAAAATAAATGGGCATAATAACAATAATCCATATGGCTTGTGCACTAATTGATTTTAAAGTCTTATGAAAATCTTGACAGTTATGGTCACCATTCGCATTCGCTGTGTGAAAAATAGCAGCTTGGACATTCTGATGAATATATCCCTCCGTATTTCAATGGAAAAACCTCCTACAGGTTCAAATCAATGTGAGGCTGAGTAAAAGATGTGTGAAGTAAAAGTGTGTGTTTTTTTTTTACATTAGAGTATGCAATTAAATCAAGTATAAATGTAATAAGAGTGAATTAAAAACATTAATAAACAATCAAAATCCTGCACTCCCCTTAAAAAGGGTGAATTCTTTAAGCATTTTTAAAATATGCTATTACAAGAAGAATTTATTGTACTTTTCTTATTTCAATATTTAATAGTCTCAAATCACCCTAAAGAATATCACATTAAAAATCATGATCATCTATGTTCAGTCACATATCATTTGAAGAATATTTAATCATTTAATATTATTGTTGTTTGCAGATCTTGGAGAAGGATCACCCTCCCTGCCACATTTCTGCTATCAAACCGCCCCTGATCTCGAAGCCCATCGCTTCACGACCCGCCTGCGGCTGTACAACAATGCTCATATTCACAGCCTTCAGCCAGCAAATTGCCTCTCTCATTCCTCACCGCACCCTCTGCACTCAGCCACCTGCAAAACGAACCCTGCTGGAAATTTCACTACAAATTACCCTGTGTCTGCTCAATCCCCCTGGGAGAAGAAAAAAAAAAACCTATTCTCTCCAGAGCCCACAGTACCCGTTCTTATCAAACATACACATGTATTAAATTATAATAAATCAGCACCTGGATTAAAGCTACAATATATGCACCTTGAGCTTTGGGAGCTTAAAATAATTCATGTGTGTGTGTGTGTGTGTGTGTGTATGTTTATATAACTTATATGTATGCATTCCCATAAACCAAGCCTGAAATTGCTATGTGCAAGAAAGTTTCAAGGGACAAATGAAAGCAATACCTAAGGCGTACTGTAAATAACAATCTTATACATGGAATGCTTTTTTCTTTCTTTTCTTTTTTTTTTCTGCAACTTTAGGATAAGACTGCCCTCTGCTGGATTTCGCTCACAAACCCATCAAACCAAGGCACAATTGAAAGGAAGATGAGTGTTGAAAGCTCCTTGGAAAAAGGATCAGTGCTGTTTTGTGGCCTCATGGCATTTTGTCAACTGCAGAAGTGAGGAAAGTATTTAAAGCCACAGCGCCCAAATCTCCAGAATCTTTCAGATTGACTGATTTGTCACACAAGTACACAACACTGAACCTAAGAAAACAAAGCACTTCTCTACAAACACACAACTGGCTCGAGGTTTGCCAGGTTTCTTTACAAAATCCGCCAAATTTTGACTCAAAACTAACCCAAAACAATATATTTCGAAAAGGGTCCCCAGTAAAAAAAATTGTGTCCAGGGGTGTAAAATCATTTTGCATTTTTTTTTTGTATTATTATTATTATTATTATTATTTATATATATATTTTTGGAGGGTTCACCTGCTGCAGTTCACATTCCAGGGACTAAATATCTTGTTGTTGGGGTACCTTTAACCAGCATACATGAAAAACAATCGGCGAAAGTGTTAAAGTGGCTCAATTCCATGGGAAAACAATGGACTTGGCAACACTGACTAGCTCCAAATTTGGTCCCTTCAAAACAAGATTCCTCTCATACTGATGTGTATTTATCAAAGGCAATCAAATATTCTAGACTTTTAAAAATGGTTTCAGAAGGTGTTTTCACAGCGAGGCCAGAGAAGAACCATTCAGCAAACAGTTCTGAGCATTATAATAATTTGAATAAACATTTTCCACTATAACAACCTTTTGTTCCATGGAAAGTTCCATGCATGATACTGTAAGTGAAGAGTCAAGAGTCAAAGGCTAAGAGTGAAATAAAGGTTCTTCAAGGAGCCATCAATGCCAATAAAGAACCTTTGTTTTTAAGAGTGTGAAAAGATTCTATGGATGTTAAAGGTTCTTAATGGAACCATTGATGCCATTAAGGAATTTTTTATTTTTAAAAGACTGCATGTTTTTAATAGATTTACAGACTGCAAATCCCTCAGAATACACGCTATGGGAGTTGCTCAGCTTTTTCGGTATGTACTAGGTTTGTCTGTGTACTGTCTTACCAATATTCAAAATTTGAGATAATATTCCTAAATCTTGGATCATGCAGGAATCAAAACGCATTAGCACATAGATCACAACAGAACTAGTTCTGGGAGTGTTAAGGTTTGCGTAATAACTGCGGTTTGGGTTTGCAGACAAAGAAAGGGGTGGTCCTCTCGCCCTCAGTCTGTGCTGCAGCAGCCGAGAGGCAGACGGAGAGAAGGCACGGGGCCAAATCTGTGGGGCCTGGAGCAGGATCACAGCAGTGCCTGTTTCTGTGAGCTGAGCCTGTGAGATGAAGCTTTCAGGTTGTGAGATCACATGGGACTGAGTCTAAGCAGATGTTGAACGAATGCTAACAATAGCCTACATATTTTGTTTTGTCTCTCTGTTAATTTCTTTTGATGTTAAACTAAAATCAAACGCATGTTGACTGTTTCAAATTGGGCATTTCACATTTAAACAATAAAATAAAATCGGATATTTGTAGTATTTATTTGGTATTTGATATTACCTGCCAGAAGTCTTTTATTGATATGAATACAAATAGTATTGTTTTATCCCACCATTACCTATTACTCAGCCATACAGTTAGGCAACTTTAAGCAATAAATTTATCTAGACTGAGAACAAACAAACAAACAAATGGTTATTATAATTAAATACAGCCATAAATAAAATAAAATAAAATAAAAACATTAACTAGAACTTAAAGGGATAGTTCACCCAAAAATGAAAATTTTGTCATCATAGATTTGAAAAAGAATGTAAATGACACGTAAAATTCCTAACTTTAACTACAATTTAAATGAAAACATAAAAAGTGAACATTGAAAATCTAATTCAAATTATCAATTAAATGTATATTAATGAGGCTACAGTAAATAACACTGCTGCAAACTGTGGATGGAAAAAGAAAAAAAAAAGGACAAAGAAGACTTGGAATTGGATTGCAAAAAAGATTGGAAACACATGGTGTAGGACGGAAAAATAGCTGCAAGTCTGTGGGCAGAGACAATTTGTTGGTGGCCTATTCCCTTTTAGATAAGTTCCAAAAAATGATGAAGTTAATTCCTCTAAAGCAACTAAAACCTCAATTACATTCATACATAAATAATTAAATAAATACAAATAATAATAATAATAATAAAAAGCCAAACAAATTTTTAATTCCTAAGAACTATTCAATCTTGTTAGCACTCAAATTGTGCGTTTTTATATTTAATGTATTTAAGTGATTGTTCAAGTTCAGAGCTTTACAACAATCTGTCAAATTTACCAATACCATAGAAATTAATGCATAATGCTATAAATGAATGTGTAATGTTCCTTCCTGTTGCAAAAACTGTCTGTGTCTCCTCTCATAAAACTTCTTGTATCACTACATCATTATTATCCTGTGAATATCATATACAAATATACCTCTACTGGTCAAAAACATAACTCTGCAAATATATATAATAGCATACTAATGGTAGTGAATTTAAGAAAAGTATTGCCGCTTTATTACATAGTTCCTAAATATGTGGCTCTGAAAATCAGCTTGGGTCCAGGTTTTCTTCTGTTTACAACCATATAAGCAACTTTAAAAGACATTACTCAGAAGGCCATGAAGGCCTTTTAAATTGTTTTCTTATTGGTCAATGACAGAACAGCTGCACGGTTAAATTACAAGATGATGCCATTTGAAAACGTTTTACCGTGTTCAATCCAATTAGATACTTTATCTTCATCTCTCATACCATTAGAACCAATAGCAAAAAAAAAATGTTTTTTTTTTATTTGAAAATTAGTTTTAATGTATTTATCCTTTGGCCATCCCAGTGCAATACACACATGTAAGAAAAAACTGTACTACGACTCAAAAGATATGTTTTAAAATCACAATCCAAAAGTCAAAATATGACCATCTGCACGAGTTTAGCCCTTCCTGTGAAATGTCTTTATTGCACTTTTAATGACTGAACAAACAGTTATTTAATACAAGTCAATTATTTGGTACTGCTAGAACTGTAGTGCCTTTCCACATCGAAATTTTTTTTTTCTATTGTTTATTTTTATTTTTTTTCTCCACATAGAAAAACTTGTGTTATCATCTACCCACCCGCACGTCTCTCCATATTCATGTTACTTTTCTTTTTCACAATTTTGAAAAATGTGATCCTTTTCATGCAAAACAAATTGGGGTTGAGTGTGACATTTGTGTCAAGTTTTTTGAACCCAAATGTTACCCTTTTTTTTTATCTTGGATGATCTATCCACTTAAATTAATGTACCATAATAATGTGAACTTGTAATACTAAGTTTATTAAAATATCATACCAAATTTCAAACTTTCAAGCTATACTTACTTTCTTTAAGGTGATTTTTTTATTATATTCCCGAGGTCCAATGAGCTGACGCTCACCCCGTACTGTTTGAGGTAGGCACAGTTATGTTGTTCACTCTATTGTCCACTACTGGTTTACCATTATCTTGAGTTTTAAAATATACTACATAGAATATTGGCAGGACGATGCCAATAAGCAACATGGCAATTACAGCGTTCCACCACTGGATCCCCCAGTCTGCACCGTAGCTGCGCAAACGCTGGCTTCTCCACCCCCACTGTTTGGACACCCTGGAACCGCTGGAAAAGACCTCTTCTGAGGGGTCTGTGCTTTGGATCAGACGCTCAATGTCACTGTCCACCTCTTTTAGGTAATTGCTGTACTCCTGCACCTGAGGTCTTCCTGAGACGTTTGCTTCAGCGCTGACTGATGATGCTACATCATTGGATGGTCTTTGCTGGGGGTCCCTGAGCTCAGAGTTGGCCTCGGTTAGCAAGCAATGCTTCTTTACAGGGATTTTGATGGACTTCAGTGCATATATGTCCTGCTCTTGAAAAAGGTTGTTCACCCTTTTTATGTCAGCCACCTGGAAGCCATAGAAAAGGATTCTTTTTAAAGGAAAAAATGTACTCATCCTTAAAATGTACTCATCCTTAGGCCATCCAAGATGTAGATGAGATTGTTTCTTCAGCAGAACAGATTTGGAAAAATTTAGCATTTAACAAACTCATCTACATCTTGGATGGCCTGAGGGTGAATAAATTTGCATCGATTTTTCATTTTTGGGTGATCTATTACTTTGAGGGCCTAAATGAGAATGATCTATGCTATCAAACATGATACCTTGCAACCGTATTGAAGGGCCAGTTTGTTGAGATTGTCTTCATGTGAGATGTCCCGTTCCAACAAGAGCATTTCTCCCACTCTTTCTCTCTTCTGTGAGGATGAGTCTCTGCTTCTCGGCCGGAGCTCCATGACATTGAGTTCCTCATCCTCAGATGACAGTTCTGGTTCTTCTTGTCTGTGTCTGAACATGTACACTTGGCCATCCAGGCTGGCATGTACATCCACTGGAGCCTGAAAGGCTCGAGGGAGAGGATCTCCTCGCCTCATCACTGCAACTAGACCAATATGTAGAAGAAGAAGTAGTAAGGCCAGTTCATTTTGCATATACAGTACATTCAGTTTCAAAGGTTTGGGGTAAGCCATTTTTTTAAAGGAATTAACATTTTTATGAAGCAAAGATTAAAATGTGACTCATTAAAAATATAAAACATTTTTATTTCAATTAAATGCTATTCTTTTGAGCTTTCTATTAATCAATAATAATAGTAATAATAATAATAATAATAATAATCAGCACAACTTTTTGTTCTCACACAAAATATTACTTGAGCACCAAATCATTTATAAAAATGCACAAAGCTGACCTCATACGTCATTCAACCGGAAATGCTTTGTTTACAACAGTGAGAGCAAGCTATATTCAAATGATTATTAAGTTTTGAATATGGATATTTTTGTTTCAAAACTGCATCGATTCACTACAGGAGGCCTTTGTTCATCCTCTGGAGCCATGTGAGA
Organism: Carassius gibelio; assembly: GCF_023724105.1. Taxonomy (NCBI): domain Eukaryota; kingdom Metazoa; phylum Chordata; class Actinopteri; order Cypriniformes; family Cyprinidae; genus Carassius; species Carassius gibelio. Next base: position 11,678,590 of record NC_068413.1, on the reverse strand, counting down.
CACTTTTTTTTATGGATGGTTGCTTTTTATTTAAAATCTTTTGGACTGAAGCAATGCAACACCCGCTGACTGCAATAATAGAGCTTGAAAGATCAAAGACTATTTTTAAATGGGTCATACGATGCTTTTTTAATTATCATTATTTTGTCTATTTGGTGTAAAAGAATATGTTTACATGCATTAATGTTCAAAAAACATATTATTTTTTAAATACTGTAAATTATTGTAGGTCCTCTATGCCCCGCCTCTCTCAAACGCATAATTTTATACTAAATTCCCGCTTCCGACAAGCGCAGTCTGCTTTGATTGGCCAACTGACCAAGTGCACTGTGATTAGCCGTGTTTCCACTGTCGGGCTAAAAGCAGGCGTGCTAGTGCGTGCCTGGTCCAGTCACGTTTCCACTGTCACTTCAGGGGCTTGATCGTGCCTTGTCAGGGCTTCCTCTGGGCCAACGGCCAATTTTTTTTTTGGCCTGACGAAAACCTTATGGCCAAAGTAGGCCAGCTGGGGCTAGAGGAATGATCATGAACGAAGGCGGAGTTTCTCCACGTCTGGAGAGGGTCAGAGCTGGGGATCATTTAAGAAAGCTAACAGCTATAACACCAGCAATAAAAACTTTTAAAAATAAGTTGAGCTCAAAACTCACTTTCAGTCAGCAGTGAGTGTTTGAAATAATTTGAGCCGATCCGATGTGGATTATAATCACCATAAAAAGCTGAAATATTTAAAAGCAATGGAAAAGACTATGCACGCTAGGTATAAAAGTTACCATAGTAAACATGGTAAACTGTGACCACTTGAAGAAATCAGACATCAGCTTCTTATTCTCTATCACAATAGCCGCGTTTCCACCGCAGGAACTTTACCCAGGAACTAGGGACTTGGTCCGGTACTTGGTGTGTTTCCACCGCAGGAACCAGGAACTAAATAAAAGTTCCGGGTAAAAAAATGCGCCCCAGAAAGTCCCTGCTGGCGAGGTGGTACTTTTTTAAAGTTCAGGAACTTTCGGGGGCGGGACTTTGGCGCTAAACATCCTGATTGGTTGAGTTGACGCAGCATTGGTTGAGTTCAACCACCATTTATTCGGATCAACATTTTCAAAATATTACTGTTATTGTGTCATGAAATGTAATTTTAAAAGTATTTCAGGCGAGAATGTAGTTGTTTAAAACTCAAATCTGTTGTTTATTTATAAAGACAGCGCCTATTTAAAAATGTGTTTCGCCGATCTCTGAGACGGTGAGCTCCACTCGATCAGCGAGAGCTCAGTCATCATGTATCCGCCGAGATGCAGCCTCAAATCGGCTAGACCTTCTGATATGTGCCGCTGGCTCTGATGTGTCTTTAGTGGTTAAACATAACATATAATTCAGCTTCGGGGTAAATCTAACAGGTTTTCTTTGGTCTGTATTCAATTTATCTATATGTTAAAATGAAAATAAAAAAGGCAAATTTATATAATATTTCGTTTCATTGTAATGGCTGCATATACACATATCCCTGAACTAAGTACATTTCTGCAGCTGTTATTATGTTTAAATGAAAACGAAAGGAGGCAGTGGTATTTTATATCCTATTTCGTTTTATTGTAAATGTACTGAGGGGAAAATTGCAGTAGCCAAAGCGATCTGAGTTCACGCAGCATTGGTTGAGTTCAACCACCATTTATTTGGATCATTTTCAAATATTACTGTTATTGTGTCATGAAATGTAATTTTAAAAGTATTTCAGGCGAGAATGTAGTTGTTTAAAACTCAAATCTATGGTTTATTTATAAAGACCGTGCCTATTTAAAAAATGTGTTTCGCCGATCTCTGCGACGGTGAGCTCCACTCGATCAGCGAGAGCTCAGTCCTCATGTATCCGCCGAGATGCAGCCTCAAATCGGCTAGACCTTCTGATATGTGCCGCTGGCTCTGATGTGTCTTTAGTGGTTAAACATAACATATAATTCAGCTGCGGGGTAAATCTAACAGGTTTTCTTTGGTCTGTATTCAATTTATCTATATGTTAAAATGAAAATAAAAAAGGCAAATTTATATAATATTTCGTTTCATTGTAATGGCTGCATATACACATATCCCTGAACTAAGTACATTTCTGCAGCTGTTATTATGCTTAAATGAAAACCAAAGGAGGCAGTGGTATTTTATATCCTATTTCGTTTTATTGTAAATAGGAAAATTGCAGTAGCCAAGACGAGCTGACTGAAGTTATCAAGTACGCTGCTGTTTATAGATTTACCGGACTTGCGTCGTCGCGGACATCACACTCCCGAGTCGAATGCACAAAGTCTGAACTAACTACCGAGGATGCACGTCCAAAATCAGCGTACTTTAAAAAAACAAGTACTTTGTATTGAGAAACGCGCGCAGACCTACGTCACCAGTCTATTTGCCTAATCTTCCCGGTACTTTACACCGCGGTGGAAACGCAGAAAGCAACAGGTCTGGGGGGAAAAAAGTTCCTGGGAAAAAAAGTTCCTGGTAAAAATGTTCCGGGTAATTTCGGTGGAAACGCGGCAAATCATTCAGAAGGGCTGAATCACGATAATGCGCTACAGCGCCACACTGGTCAAACCACATTATTGCAGGCTCTAAAATAGGTCAAATTAAATCAAACGGATACTCAACAACTAAAATATTACTCGACAATTGTTTGAAGACATTGTCGATAATGTTGACTAATTGTTGTGTTTGTACGAGCCGTTTAGGAGGGTGTGGATGAGTCTTAACTTTGATAAAGATTATATCTTTGGATTTGAGACTTTAGTCTTTGCAACTTTACAGATCTTCTTTATGCACCAAGAGCTTGTAACACTCCAAAGAGAAAGGAAAAAATGTTATTGAATCATATGACCCCTTTAATATAACGCAGACTGGATTCATCTGAAAAATTTAAGTAATATACACCTAGGATGCCTCTGTGAATAAAATACAGCCTAATTTTCATTTTTGCGTGAACTATCCTTTAAGTTTTCTCTGAAGTATTTTGTTTAAATGGACAACAAATTCACACAAAAATTATTTTAAAATGTCCAAACGTCTTGGTAAGTATCCTATAGCAGACATCGCAGGCTGAATGTACTGGATCAGTGCACTGGATCAGCACATTCTTTTAAAGCTCTAGAGGTTAATAAACATAACTGTGTGCGTCTTGCGGAAGAACATTGTAGCCGGAGCTACTTCTTTCTGTTTATGTCTATGGCGAATCACGCAGAGACTGGGCTACTCCACAGCGGTATCTACCCGAACCAGTCTAAAAAAATCCCAATATAAACACTTCTTATAGGTGTACCATAGTAATTCAGGACAAACCAAAAACACTGTTTCGAAAATTGATTCATGGTGTACTCGCTTATTATAGAATTTTTTTTTTACATTTTGAACAAAAAAAGTTACGGACTGCAGCTTTAAAGTGACAGCACTTTCTTTATATTAATCAAACAGCAACAACAAAGAAATCACTCACTCCTCTTGATTGAATAGCTTTTGCAACTTTAATAAAGATTAATCTTTAATTTATACAGTCAAATATGCAATGAATGATGTTTTAATTACATTTCATTACTTTATTCAATTTCTGTACCTGAAAACTAATGTTAGACGAACCTAAAAAAAACAAGTTTATGCCTTAACATAGCACATACCGAACCATACCGAAACTGTGACTCTAAAACCGGTATACAAACCGAACTGTGAGTAAGTTGAACCGTAACTTTGGGAATGTTTATTGTAAGACTGTCAGAAAACATGTTCTTCTGTGTTGCACTGATAGGAATTGGTATTAACTAGAATATATAATATAATTAGGGTGAAATTTTATTTAGGGTCTTTTAATATTTATTTTCTACAGGACCAAAAGTGCCCATAAATCAAAACTCCAACATATTACTTGAACTCTTGCAGGGAAACAGCATTCTGTCTGCAGTCAGGAGATTTACAGCAGTGATAACGAGTAGAAATCAATTTTATTGTAATAAAACGTTTGTAACTACAGTACGAAACATCCTTTAGAAAGTAAACAACAAGAAACAATGTATCATTGTTCATAAGCATAAATCTACAGGACTGGCACATTGTGGAAACTTAGTAGCACTACCTCAGAAAAAAAAAAAATCAGAACTGGAAAGTGATTATTGTCTGTACTTGAAACAACACCGTTACATGAACTGACATTGACTGAAAATATTTCCCCCCAAACTGCTCAAAACACAAGGCAAAGCAAAGAAAAAAAACGTATATTTGATAAGAAAAAATTTGAGTAACTTTATGTATACAGCAAACACTTATAAAGGTTACAGTAGAATTAACGTTAAGCTAATTCTTATACTGTCATCTCTGAAGTTAAACATCCGCTTTTTCAATAACTTTCCCGATGATTGAGTTGAATCTGAATAATACTCACCTTTATAAATAAAACCAGCTACATGGTGCTGACAAAAATATCCCCAAGTGTCAGTTTAGAAACTTCATAACGCAACCGAGCATGCTGGTTTTGGCAAGAAGGCCAGTGCAGATTGACAGGTCCTCCAGCCAATCAGCTCGTTGAAGAAGGCGAATCCTCTACAGTAGCCTAGATTACGCTGCCTATTACATAAGCGGTTGCGTTTCCGATAAATAGCGTTACATATTTTATTATTATTAGGCCTATTGTTGTTGTTGTTGTTGTAGTAGTTGTTGTTGTAAATAATATTTGACGTCTTTATTTCGAAATAACAATCTGGTTTCAAGTGTTCAATTAAAATGGTAAAGTGTACATTACCCGTGGTTTATGTTTCCTCAAGACTATATAAAGTTTCTCTCCGTAAAGTGTGGTTGAGAACACGGACGCCTCTTACGTGTCACGGCAGGATGTGAAGGTGTATGAGTAGGTGTGCACAATCATTTTTTCAACAATTGTTACTACCTATAACAAATCAATATCGTATCTCCTTTAAAATAAAAATTACAAGATTTCTTTCTTTAATTCTTTCTTTCTTTCTTTTTTATAAATTTTTATAAATGTATAAACATTTTGTAATCAAATACATTACATGTAGGCCTATTTAATGCCACTGTTGACCAATTTAATACATCATTGTTGAGTAAATGTACTATCTAGCCTATATTGTAAAATATCATATGTTAGTCACACACAAATCTTTCAATATTAAACATCTGTCATTCTTTCAGAATTCTTTTGACCATATCTGAACTGAAATCTGAAAATTCAAAAGAAGTAACAACAGCAGATGTGGGTTATTGTGTTGCATTGCTTCTGTGTTGATATTCAAACAAACCAGCGGAGGCCGGAAATATGAAGCTGTGGGTAAGGCAGGGGTGTCAAACTCTCCGGTGCCCTGCAGAGTTTAGTTCCAGCTCTGCTCCAACACACATACCTGCATGTAGTTTAAATAAGCCAGAAAGACTTGATTAGTTGGGTCAGGTGTGTTTAATTAGGGCTGAATCTAAACTCTGCAGTTCTCTGGCCCTCCAGGAACTGTAAGGCATTCTGACCAAAATTTGAGCTGATCACAAAAAGCTCAAATCTCATGATTTCGAAAATCTGAAATATTTTGATGAAATGAATTAAATGAGGGTGATTAAAAGAAAAAATAATTTTTGTTTTGGATTAACTATCCTTTTATTTAGTTTAAGGAGATTGTAGTCTACATAAATGCATAAGTATTACAAATATACACTACCAGTAAAAAGTTTTTCAACAGTAAGACTTTGAAGGATTTTTTTTTTTTTTTTAAGAAGTCTATCTCTGTGTGTCTTTGGTAATCTGTGTATATACATGACCCTGGCCTGGGATAATGTGCTGACAGTCCCCCATGGATCTTTTCAGTCAGTCTACTTAGCAGCACTTCTCAGTTAGACCTCAAGATGTCGCCATATATCTGCAGTAGTTTCAAAACAGTTTGCTGAAGGATGGTTTGCAGATAAGCGTTTTAAATCACTATTTGCCAAAGGTCCATGTACCTCATTCACATTTTTTTGTCAGAATATTCTTTGTCAGCATCAGTGGAACTTGTCTGCTCCAGTCCAGGAGTCAATTACCATGTCAGGGCTGTGTCAGAGCACACAGTGCTATTGAGGTGCTTCAGGTCGCCTTCTAAAGCACAGGTCAGCGCTCAGGCTCAGCAGTCATAATGGAGGACAGGAGCCTGCAGTAGTTGATCCACATTTGGACACTGATGTTAGGAGCCCTGGGACATCTGTCAGTCCTCTCTAAGCTTGACTACCAGGGTTTTTTTGAGCAGAGAATGCCTTCTGCTTGCCATTAAGGGGTTCTATATGTTAGCAAATTACACACACACATACTTTTCAAATCCAATTTGGGCCATTGTCATATAGAGTACAGGATTGGATACCATGGTCACACCACCCAAGTGTGAACTGTCAAATCTGAATTCATTATCAAATCACGTTTAATTTTAGTGTTAATTAACATCACACATTACAGCGTAGAAGCAAGTGCTTGTCATCGTTCAATGCACACTGCCATACCAGACGAAATGATAACAAAACAACGAGGCAACAGAAAACACACTGAAACAAATAATGTAATTGATTTTTGGAAGAAGATTCAATTGAGTTTGTCTTGTAATATGTAATTACACTTATTATACAACATGCAAGTTCACATATTTGACATTTTTGCTGTTGTTTGCATCCTTTTGGATACATTTTTGTAAATATGCAGGTAAAACTCAAAGCTATTAGATAATCAATAGTAAGCATAAAACGTCTCAGGAAATGTATTATTGTAAGAAAATATTATAATAAAGTAGATTTTACTTTTATGAAATAAGAATAATAAATCACACAGTCTTACAGGACAACAGTGCTTTTGCTGAAAATGTACTCTTCCTTAGGGTGTCCAAGATTTGGAGGAGTTTGTTTCTTCAACTAAACAAATCTGGATAATTGTTTTTTTTTTTTTTTTTGCATAATGCATTGACATTACAGTACAAAATGGCTCTTTTGCATATTGTGAACAACTGTAAGTATTAATTTCATATGAAAGGCTCTTGGGAGCACGCGTAAACGTCATATAAAATAAAATAGGAAACTATTTAAATATCACCAGATCTTTTAGTAATTCTATAACTGCTCTCTGCTGAAAGTCAGTGACAGGCAAATATGCCATTCATGCACAACGGTACAGTTAACCTTCCCAGTACAATCTTTCCAAGAACTGGGCATATGTGCATTCTCAGTGGCAGATTACACAGACGACATGATGTGATGAGCATACAAGCTGTTATCTGGGTCAGCGCTAGTCTCCAATTTCACGCCCTGAAACATCCATCATATCTGTATTGTTCCTCTCCACGGAGTTTATTGACCTTCGTTTCTTGGCAAAAGCAGACTGTCACCAAAATTTCTTAGCCATTTCTGTAAGTTAGCATGTATGTTTAGCTTGTGTTTCGAAAAGTGTGGCGTGCTTAAAGAGGGACGACTGCTGTAGAGCCTGAGCTAATTGAAGCTTTGCATGTTTCACTGCTTCCACTTCTATGAACTGTTGACATTTAACTGACCCCATGATTTATATATAACTCTTGTAAGCCACTTAAGCTTTTAAAAATAAGTCAAATTATTTTCATATACGGTATGTTACAGTATGTGTCACAATTTACTGGCCTTGCACACTTTAAACCATGAGCCCTTCCAAAAAGGGCAATCAACCGACCTTCAGTCGACTCCATATGGTACTGTACCTCAAATAAACTGTAAGCATGGTACTTAACTACAGCTGACCTATTTTTACATAAACGCACTGTGAGAATTTCAAAACCTTCCTCTGACCTGAAAAACATTTGCTTACGGATAAGTATGTTTTACATAGAGTAGATGCTTAGCAATTGTATACATATTGATTTTTAAATGGGTTTAAATTGCCACTGATACAAGGCAACAGATAGCAGCTGAACACTTTTATAATCGTCTTGACAACACCTTCATCCAATGCATAAACCTCCCTGAAGGGGGAGCAGGAACAAATGTGACAAAACAAAAATTAGCACGAAGCAGCACATCATATCATTTACATCACATTCAGAAGCAGGGTGCAACTCTGAACACGGTGCAACAGAGTGGCATAACATGCTGTGTTTCTGGGCCACTGAGCAGCATGTCAGATTGACAGAGAGAGAAAAAAAAGATGGAGAGAGATGCAGAGAGAGAGAGAGAGAGAGAGAGAGAGAGAGAGAGGAAGGTCAGATGCAATGTAACAATGAATAATTTGCGGATAGTGCGGCAGTAGAGCTACAAAATTGCAATCATGATACATACAAGTTCTGTCTTCTGTATTTATCAACATACTGAACTACTTAACCACGCACACACACACACACACACACACACACACGCACGCATACACACACACATTATTTTTATTATCAATAACACCAACAAAAACAACTATAATTATAATTTATGAATAATATTAAAATTAAATTATAACTATTATAATTACACAACGTAAATGACAATTATATTTTATTATACATTATGCAACCAAATTTATTTAATCCTAAAACCAACATAAAGCCATTAAGGTTAACATATGTGACAGACAACCATTTATATAATATCCTTAGCTTAAAGTTTAATGTCTTTTAGTGTTTTAAATGTTCATTGTATCTATATCCACCTCTAGATGGCAGCATATGCCTTTGTATTTAAAATATATTTTAGGCCAGATGTTCTTAGATATTTTTTTCTAATGTAACAAAGTTTAAAGATAAACAAGGACACGCTCACACAACAAATTCATTATTTTGTGTAATACATATTGCAAATAATAATGTAAGCTAAATTTTGATCAACAGCTCTATTTCTACTAAACCTAAATCTCCATAAACCTCATTTAAACAGACCAACAGAACCTTAAATAAAGACTTCAGCTGATTATAGAAACACTTTTTAAAATCTGATGTATGTAAGAGGGGAAACTGCTGTTGTTTGTTTATGCTTGCTGCCTGTCCGTGTCCATGTTTCTGGCACAGGTGATTTGCCGATCAGCGTGAGGCCAGTCGTTATGTCTGTGGGGGGTCAGCGAAGGCAGTGTGGGGAAACAAAATTAATCCTTGTGGCTCTAGGTTATGGCAACAGGTCAGGAGTTTATTGATTAAATGTCAGCTACCCAGGTGAATGTGATTCGTAAACTCTGAGGAGGCCCTTGTGCACAATCCATCACATGATATCCAAAGGAAGATTAAAGGCTGTATTACAGACTAAACACTTTCAGGCATGAGAAGGTTCTGCCATCCATCAGTTCATCTATCCATCCATCTGTTCCAGACTTCAAACTCAAGTCTTTAAAGGGGTCATGTGAAGTTGGTAAAAAAATAACATTATTTGGTATATTTGGTGTAATGAAATGTGTTTATGCAGTTTAAGGTTAAAAAACACATTATTCTCCACCTGCTGTACATTATTGTTTCTTCTCTATGCCCCGCCTTTCTGAAATGCGTAGATTTTTACAAAGCTCATCCGTCTGTTGTGCTCTGATTGACCAGTTATCCAGTGTGCTGTGATTGGCTGAATACCTCAAGCGTGTGACCGAAATGTTACGTCCCTAACCATATTTTCATGCGTCTCAGGCGCAACGAGTTAAAACCAATAAAACCGATTGCAAACGAGGCATTTGTTGCATCCAGAGGGGACATAATTACTGATTATAATGACTTATACTGTCTTTTTATGCATTGCGTTCCATCGCGCTACGTAAATATAAAATCATGTCTGTGTTTGTGATCGGAGCTCTACTCTAGACTGCTCAGAACTGGCGTTTTAAGCATTGAAGACTACTCTCTCAGGAAACAGTCCGTAAAATGTGTTTTGCACACAACGATATTTGGTTTGAACTGTTTGGAACAGTGTTGTAAATACAACTTAACCACTGTTTATTATTTATTTCATCTTTTGGAAGGCCAAACAAAGTAGTTTCACTTTCACAACGAAACACAGCATCTTCACGACATGGCAGCTGGCTGCAACAATACTACAGCAAGAATCAAAGTTACTGCTTCTTTCTATGTGTGAATATTTGGGGGGTGTTATGCAAATCTTCCCACACTGTGATGTAGACATGTGGGGGTGTGTTTAAACAAGCCATTTTAGGAGGGCATGGACAAGTCTTAACTTTTTTAAAGAATATTTATTTGGGTTTGAGACTTTAGTCTTTGCAACTTAAGCGATCTTATCTGTGGCCGAACAGCTTGTAACACTCCAAAGAGAAAGGAAAACTTAAAATCGCATCATATGACCCCTTTAAATCTCTGGTTGTGTTCAAAAACTGGAAACATCTTTTGTGTTGGGGGTCAAATGGACCTATATTGGTTTCCATGCAATTTGCTAAAAATCAACCATGATAAATACTAACAATTCATGTAAAAACAGAATAAATCTATTGGAGCTTGTCAAAAAAAATAAAGAAAGAAAATACATCAGATATGTAATAATTCCCATTAATTTTATTGTGTTATTTTCTGCTGTGTTAGTAGTCGATTTTACACTTATTTTTACGTTTTAAATTTAGCTGCACAGACATAAAATGCAACTTTTTTTTTTGCCATGACTACTTGTAGTGACTATTTTGCACACTGAATTACAAATAACTACAAGTATAAATTGCATCTAACATTATTTGTACACACATTTTCATTTATTGTTATTTGTAGACTACTTCCTTTGTTTTTGTTTTTTTGTTATGTGTTTTTCAAACCCTAAAAATTAGTTCCCTTTCATTCGGTCACTCTCGATGCCACCCTGGTGACCGACGCAAAATTGGATATCGTTACTGTAGACCAATCTACTTTGAGTATAAACTAAATGAGCCAATGCACATTGTGATGCAATTATTGCATCCAGCTGCCTCTGATCACAGCGTGAGTATAATAAGGCAGCAGGTGCAATGCATACCAGCTTTTCGCTTCGAAGCCGAGCGACAGTATCGTTCTGCTTACCTCAACTGTGTCTATGGTGAACTGCGAGTTCAGCACGCTCTGGGAAGCTTCCTGTGTTGGCGAGATGGCGTTTCAATGACGGTCGTTCCAGTGTCGAGTGGGTTGCACACTTCAGGCTGCACTACCCCCTGTCGTGTTGCAAGTGGCCGTGTCCCCTGTAGCTGCTTTCTGGGGGATGGTGAAGTCACCTCTCCCTCTCCTGGAGGAGGTCCAGGCGGAGAATCTGAAAGTCTCGACGAGAGAGCAGTTTTCTTCCTCTCTGGGTCCCAGGAGGGCACAGAGAGTTGCGGACAGCCAAGCACCGGACCTCACTCATCCTCAGCAGCAGCGGGCTGTTCGAGAGCGTCAACAAAGGCCCTACTCACGCACCCTCTGCAAACCCGTGGAAGCAGTTGAGTCCTGCACCCCATACTCGCACCACACTCTGGCCTGTTCTGCCCGAGTTGGGTCCCTGTGTTCCACCACGCTGCCCCACTGCGGGTACAGTGAAGGTGTCGATTGGCTGCTACTAGCACAATCTCTCGATCACTTGTCCGGCACCTGAGCCTGTTGGGCCTTCGGGTCAACTGGGAAAAGAGCAAACTCTTGCTAAGGCAGTGGATCTCTTTTCTCGGTATTGAGTTGGATTCAGTTGAATGGACAGCATGCCTCACAGAGTAACCACTGAAACTTTTTCAGAGGTCCTGGGGCTTATGGCGGCTACGGTGGCACTTATTCCGCTCAGCCTGTTACATAAGAGACCACTCCAGCACTGGCTTTATGGCCGAGACCCGAGGTGGGCATGGAAACGCGGCACTCACCAGGTTCAAGTTACACCGGCCTTTCGCCAAACCCTCACCCTGTGGTCAGATCTTTTATTTCTAAAGGCAGGGGTGCCCCTAGAGCAGATCTCCAGGCATGCTTTGTTTTATGCGGATGCCTCCACCACCGGCTGGGGGGCCACGTACGACGGGCATGCAGTCTCAGTGGTTTGTACGGGCCCGCAGCTGCAGTGGCACATCAATTGGCTAGAGTTGTTAGCAGTGCACCTTGCCTTGAACCATCTCAAAGGTCTCTTATGAGACAAGCATGTACTGGTCTGAACGGACAACACGGCGACCGTTGCGTACATCAACCAACAAGGTTGTCTGCACTCCCGCCGCATGTCACAGCTCGCCCACCACCTCCTCCTCTGTAGTCGGAAGGTTCTGAGGTCACTTTGTGCTGTTCACATTCCGGGCCTGCTCAACTGTACAGCAGATGAGCTGTCTCAAGCAATGCTCCCAGGAGAATGGCGACTCCATCCCCTGACGGTTCAGCTGATTTGGAGATGATTCGGAGCCGCTCTGGTAGACCTGTTTGCTTCTCCAGAGACCTCTCAATGCCAGTTGTCCTCCTCCCTGACCTAAGGAACTCTTGGCATGGACGCACTGGCACAAAGCTGGCCACGGGGCCTACACAAGTATGTGTTTCCCCCAGTGAGCCTTCTCGAATAGACACTGTGCTAAGTCCAGGAGGATGAGAAGCAAGTCTTGCTAGTGGCACCATATTGGCCCACTAGGACCTGGTTCCCCGAATTAGTGCTCCTCGCAACAGCCCCCCCTTGGCCAATTCCTCTGAGGAAAGGGTCTACTGACTCAGAGACGGGGCACCATTTGGCACCCATGTCCAGACCTTTGGAAACTCCATGTCTGGTCCCTGGATGGAACGCAGAGGTTCTAGGTGACCTACCCCAAGAGGTAGTGGACACCATCACTTTGGCAAGAACACCGTCTACGAGACACGCTTATGCCTTGAAGTGGAACCTGTTCATCGAGTGGTGTTCTTCTCGCTGAGAAGACCCCCGAAGATGCCCAATTGTGGTCATGCTTTCCTTTCTGCAGCAAGGGCTGGAGCAAAGGCTGTCTCTATCCACCCTCAAAGACCAGTTTGCCGCTATGGCTGCGTACCATGACCCTGTGAATGAGAAGTCTTTGGGTAAGCATGACCTCATCGTCAGGTTCTTTAGAGGGACCAGGAGGTTAAATCCTTCCCGGCATCCCTCTATACCCTATTCGGTCCTGACTCTAGTGCTTAAATAACTACTACCATTCAAGCCTTTGCATTCAGTTGAGCTAAAGTTTCTTTCATTGAAAAGTCTTCTCCTGCTTGCACTAGCCTCCATCAAGAGGGTAGGGGACCTGAATGCTTTTTCGGTCGACGATTCGTGCCTGGAGTTTGGGCCGGCTGACCAGGTAATTCTGCGGACCTGGCCTGGCTATGTACCCAAGGTTCCCACTACACCCTTCAAAAACCAAGTGGTGAACCTGCAAGCGCTGCCCCTGGAGAAGGCAGACCCAGCCCTGGCTTTGCTCTGTCCCGTCCAAGCATTGAGGTGCTACGTAGACCAGACACAAAGCTTCAGGACCTCGGACCAGCTCTTTGTCTGTTATGGAGGCCGGCAGAAGCGGACTGGTGTCTCTAAGCAGAGGATGGCCCACTGGATTGTGGATGCCATAGCCCTGGCTTATCAGGCTCAAGGTGTGCCCTGCCCACTCAGGTTGTGAGCTCACTCAACTAGAAGTGTTGCATCCTCCTGGGCGCTGGCTCGTGGCACCTTGCTGACAGATATTTGTTGAGCTGCGGGCTGGGCGACCCCTAACACATACGCTAGGTTATATAGCCTTCGTGTAGAGCCGGTATCCTCCTGTGTTCTCACATCAAATGGGTAGTGGCACTGAGAGGCCCCGGTTAGTGTCAGTTTGCTTAAACTGCTCCAGAGTGTCCGTAGTGTAGACCCTGTTGAGATCCTCCATCACCCTAGGCAGCTGGACGCGGCAGAACGTTCGGCACCAGGCCTTCATGATGAATCTGTGAGAACCATGGAAGGCTGGAATAGGGGTTCAGGCGGCTCGCACAGGGTCCCGGAAGGGGCAGCACCCATGGCGCTTTGGTAGATCCCATTTTGCATTGGTCACTGACGTGGCGTCGAGAGTGACCGACTGGAAGGGAACGTCTCGGTTACGTATGCTAACCCTCGTTCCCTGAAAGAGGGAACAGAGACGCCACGTCCCATTGCCATTGTTGCTGTACCGCCGCTGAGCTCTCCGGCTCGGCTCCTCAGTGAAAAGCTGGTATGCATTGCACCTGCTTCCTTCTTATACTCACGCTGTGATCAGCGGCAATAATTGCATTCCAATGTGTATTGGCTCGTTTAGTTTACACTCAAAGTATATTGGTCTATCAAAGCGATATCCCATTTTGCGTCGGTCACTGACGTGGCATCTCCATTCCCTCCTTCAGGGTACGAGGGTTACCATACGTAACTGAGACATTCCTCAATGCTGCACCCCCCCCCCCCCCCCCCCCCCCCCGCTACAACAGTCTAGTAATTGAGATCCAAAAAACGAATAATAATAATTAAAAATACCACTGACAGATTTTTGACAGTGAAAGAAACTTATATTTCTTTGGATCATTAAATTTCTTAATTTCTCCTGTAGTCATATTTTCTACAATAAAAATTATTATTCTTTTTTTCTGACTCTTTAGTGTTTTTCAAAGGGTTTACTTTTTACAAAATGCATAAAAAACCAACGGAGGTTTGTAGAGCCTTTGCATGACCACATTCATGGCCCTGAAAGAAGAAATAAATACGTTAACCAGTATTTCAGTTTTCATATAACTGAGTGTCTGTCAAATTGACAGGAGGGTTAACGTCAGAATCCATAATCCTACAGACAGCCTCCCATTCCCTTGAGAAAGGTGTGTGTGCCATCATAAGCAAATTTGATTGACAAGTGTACTTCAAGGCCCAAGGTTAATGGTGTTGACAACTAAACCATTCAACGGGTTAAAGGCTAGACTAAGAGTTCTGAAGATCATGCTCTCTTTGTCAAATTAAACTCTCTGCATTTGGTCCCTGTTGAACATGTGGTGCAGAGCTGTCAGCAGCATGGCCGTCCTCAGGGTCATGGTGGAAGTTATCCACTGACTCCAGCCACCCAGAGGATGTGCCACAAGGGATCACAAAGTCGTATTTGGCCTCATGGCACCCATGGAGCCCCAGTTGGACGGTCTCTTTACCCTAGGGGTAAGTTCACAGGCCATACTGGACTCTGTGGTAGCTCAAAGCGCTGGGTGACACATAACCTTGCCCTGTCACCACCCTCACCAGTGTGTCAGCTGATATTAGACTGATTGACGTTGACCCGCCACTCAGGCTCTGAGGGTTTAGCGGCGCTATATAACCTCGCCCTGACTGTTCACCAGGCTGAGGACATTGAAAGCAGGGCATCCTCAGCTGCGTCCTACTCCCAAGCAAGGGCGAGCGCTTCTGTCGTGTTATAAGAATTACAAATGCCAGTTTTGATTTGTAGATTTTTTGGGCATGCACATTACCATATCACATGAGCGTAGCAATATTTTGTTTGTCTGCTGCTTTGTTTACTTTGTTTATGTGAATTTTTTCACTACTGATGAAGTGAAATGTGAGTTGACATTCCATCTGATTCAGAGGATTGGGAGTTGTAGAGTCTGGCATGCTTCTTACCGTCTTGCTCTCCAGGTTTACTTTTTTTGTCTGCTGTTCCACTTTTCTGTAACTTGTATTTCAGCTCTCTTTGACAGCCCCTTACTTTGCAAAAATATAATGTTAGCTTGTATAAAAGGACAATGTAGCAGAAGCATACAAGTTCACCAAAGACAATGCCATGTATGTTTGTCAGTAACATAAAATTACATTTCAGAATAACCACTGGTTCCAAAAAGGGCTATGACCTTATATTCTACTCTCTTAAAAATAAAGATTTCAAAAGGGTGTTTTAGCTGTGATGCCATAGAAGGCATCCACAAATAACCTTTCAGTGAATAGTTCCTAAAAGAACATTTTAAAAATCTAAATCTAAATAACTTTTTCGAGTATAAACAACCTTTTCTTCATTTGAAAGGTTCCATGGATGTTCAAGGATCTTCATTGAACTACTGATGCCAGAATAACTTGTATTGTGTATTAATTGATTGATTGATTGACTGAAAGAGAGAAATTAATACTTTGATTCAGCTGGGATACATTAAAATTTAGAGTAAAGACCTTTAAATTGTTACAAAATGTTATATTCATTAAATAATCCTGAAATAAATGTATCATGGACTCCAAAATATATTAAGCAGCACATTCAACATGATGATATTAAAGGGTTAGTTCACCCAAGAATGAAAATTTGTCCATGTTCAAACTTCAAAGCATCCTAGGTGTATATGACTGACTTCTTTCAGAATAATCAAATTAGAGTTACATAAAAATTGTCCTTGCGTTTCCAAGCCTTTAAATGAGGGAAGCGGGTGTTTGTTGTCAACAGTTTAGAAGAAGTGAAATAAAGTGTATCTGTAATAAAATGTCCCTCACACGGCTCTGGGGGGTGAATAAAGGCCCCCTGTAGTGAATCCATGCGTTTTTGGAAGATAACCAGATTCCAAATGTAATAAAACCTCTTTTTTCTCACTTCTGCTGATTGTTGAGAACTGGAAGACGTGCAGGCGGATGTCATAGTACGTCATCACTGTGTGGGTAGTGATGAGCATGGAGAGAGAAAAAAACAAAACGCCAGTCACGAATTAGAAGTATAAACAAGGATTTGTAAAGGAAAACGTCAGAGGATTTCGAAATAAGCCAAAAGGAGACTGGTTTTCCTTTGCAAAAGTAAGGAAAATTACTTGTTTTTTTTTTTGCTCGTACATTTCCCTAGAGGCTTGCGCACGACACATAAGTCTTCCATTTTCCTCCTGCACGTCTTCCACGACTCACAGTCAGCAGATGTTAGAAAAAAGTGTTAATTACATTTGAAAATCTGGATATTGATCTTAATAAAAAACACACAGATTCACGTTTATAATGACTTATACCATCTTTTTACGCGTTGCGTTGCATCGCGCCACATAAACATTAAACCATGTCTGCATTTGTGATCGGAGAAATGACAAAAAAAGCCTATTCTTTGCTCCTCAAAACTGGCGTTTGAAGCATTGAAGGCTACTCTCGTAGGAAACATTCCTCCCGAAAATGCGTTGCACACACACGAATATTTGGTTTGAACTGTTGTGGAACAGTGCTGTAAATACAACTTAACCACTAATTTCTAGTCGCATACGTCTTCCATCTTCCACCTGCACATCTTCTGCATCTCACAGTCAGCAGATGATACAAACATGGACATTATTTAAAATAACTCCGATCGGATTATTCTGAAAGAAGAAAGTCACATACACCTAGAATGCTTCGAGGGTGAATAGAAGATGGACGAATTTAATATTTTGGGTGGACTAACCCTTTAAGAAATGCTTCTTGTGGACCAAATCAGCATATTAGAATGACATCTGAAGGATCATGTGACACTTGAGACTGGAGTAATGGCTTTTCAATCACTGGAATAAATTACATTTTAAAATATATTAAAATAGAAAACATTTGTTATTTTAAAGTGTAATAATATTTTGCAATATTTTACTGTTTTACTGGATTTTGATAAATTAAAAGCAGACTTGGTGAGCATAAGACACTTCTTTTAAACGCATTTAAACCCCCAAACTTTTGAATGATAACATAAAAGTAAGCCTACATGATTTTTGGAGCAGGGAAACATGTGAGATCTGTCAATGTTTGACATTATTGTCGTCCAACCTGTGTCAAAAGAGCCATATTTGATATGAGCGCAGTTGTGGGTGTGAATATTGGTTTCAATTTTAGCCTGTTCATCAAACAAAGCTATCATGATTTCAGAAAACTTGGAAAATACTCATGTGGACTACTTTATAGAGATTTTATAGTTTATTTTTAGTTTATAGTTTATTTTAGTTAGTTTATTTAGTTTTTTGTGCTCAACCTAACATGATCAATGCATGTAAAAGATGTGACAATTGTTATTCTTTTTTTATTACATTTTGTGTTCTACACAAAAAAAAAAAGAAAAAAAAAAGCATATGGGTTTGAAACAACATGAAGCTGATTAATGATTAAATATTTTATAAATATGACTAATTGGTAAGAAGATAAAAAATCAAAACCTCCCATGGTCCCATTCTAAGCTTCAAAATAAAATCTAAACAACTGGGGTGACTTGGTAATGCAAGACGGGGGTGAATTAAATATGGATGACAGCAGGGAGAGGAAAAATGTCATTTCAAATGTAGATCTAGATCTGTCTGCCATTAAAATGTGCAATGACCCGCACTGCATACAACAATGATATCATGAGCATTAACTTCCCTATAATGTCGTGTGCTGCCAGTGCACTAAGAGCATGCTTTTAATATGCTACATGCCCTGACTTCCTTTTTCCACTTTCCTGTGGGAATTCCTTCTGCTTTTACAGCACACTGCCAAAGTGTTTCTGTAGATTGCAGAGTTCATGCCCTGAAGTAAATGTTGTAATTAAAATAGTGACTCTATATTGACTCTCAATAGGTTTTGAGCTCTGATGTGACACTGATCTTGCTTGCATAAAAAGGTAAACTGACATGCAGTGCACTAAGAAGTAAATTCAGTATAAAAAAGCATTGACACACCATGGGTTTTATTGTGTCCAAGTAAATGTTGTGACATACTGCAGCTGAAACAAACATAATGTATGGCATGTTGTTCAGTACACATTAGGAAACAAAAAAAAAAGAGTGTCATAACTTACATTTGCTGATATTGTTGTCAAATTCTTAAATAGGAAATAAGCACAGTATCAGTTGATTATATGTGGTTGGATGTCTTAAAACTATGGTAAAACATAATTAATAGGAGCTCGATTTTGCATGGGGAAGTTGTCCTATAGCCCATGTGATCACACGTCACTGTTAATGTAAATTTCTATATAGCAAAGGCAAAAACGTTGGACGATTTTATGAGAATCGCTAATTTAAGTGAACACAAAAGAAGCTGTTTTGAAAAATGTTGAGGTCCAAAAAACGTTGGACCCCATTTGAACATCATTTTATTCACAGAAATGCTGAGACATTCTTCAGAATATCTTATTTTATGTTCTACAGATGAAATACACTCACACAGGTTTGGAATAACCTAAGGGTGAATAAATGGTGTCAGAATTTTTATTTTTGAGTAAACTGTTTGAATATGACTACAAATAATGTATATACTATAGAAAATACTACAGAATAGAACTATAGAATACACTACAGAAAAAAAACAAAAAAACAACTGGGGTCAGAAAGATCTAGGAGGTCAAGCCATTTTGAAAGAAATTAATTATTTATTCAACAAGTTAGAATAACATTGGTCAAATTACATTGGCAGTAAAGGCTAATAGAACCAAATCAGCATATAAGAATGACTTCTGATGAACCATGTGACGCTGATGAATGGAGTAATGGCTTTTCAACTATATTTAACTGTATTTTTAATCAAATAAATAAGAGACTTCTTTCAAAAACCCCAAACTTTTGAATGGTCACCTTTAATAGACTCTTTGTTGCACTTGTTAACTTCATCACTGCCTTACGTGTCAAATCTATGTGTTTGGGCATTAGACGCCATTGGTGGGAAGGTTTGAATTGTAGATTGCATTTATGAATAAGACATACAAACTCCTAAGAGTGGAGTAATGCGCTCAGTTTCAACCCTCCGTGTTTGTTAAGATGATTAATAATGAAACATAGAGAATTATGCATGGCGAGGTGACTTCTCTCCTTCGTTCTGAATGCACTAATTCACACAGAGTTCAGGCCAGCTCACAGTCGCAGTTTAAAGGCTGTCTGTAACATTCAAACGCTAGAGAAAAATTGACGACGGAGGACACAAAGGCAAGAACTATTGAACCTGTAATGGTTTGTACCCTCTGTGAGAGTTCAATCCTAAGTCACGGGCATCACTGGCTCCCTTCTTCATCTGACAGGATGTGAGTCTGCTCATACCTGGGGATTTTAATAATGTACACCGATCACACGGTGAAGGCTCCTGCCTCAGTTTAACCACCACATAACCTCAGCACTTCTAACTGCACATTATAGTTCAGACTGAAGAAAAACATATACCTTAAAATATTCATCTCGCCTCTACCGGGGTCCTTATTCGGTCACTGCTGTACGACAACATCAGCCAACTTCTACACTAACAAACAGCCTTTTGGGTCGTGTTTCACATTCTGTGTCAAAGCACCTGTGAATTGACTAGCATAATGTACATAATTATGTTCAAAAACACACAGCTATAATCCATGTAGAGCCGTAACCTTAGAATACGAGGAAACGTGGCCTGTGTGGTCCAATCTTTTTATCCTAAAAAAGTATCTTTTGTGCATTGTATAAGAGGCCATAAGGTAATAGCTTCCCAAAGCATTTGCCTTTATTGAAGGCTCTTTTTATAATCTCAGTGTAATTTGTTCACACAAAAATAATCAGCTTAAAAATAAACCCTGCACTTGTGGCACCATTCGTCATGTTTAACTGGCATTTTTGTGGCAGAAGGCAGGCAAAATATTTTCCCTAATTTTGGCCACCTCTGCTCTTCCCCAAAATAAACCTCTACCCTCAAAATCTGTCATTCCACTTTTAGCAAAGCCTCAAATGAAAGTGCAGGTAATGGATAGAAGACCTTTCACACTGTTCAGGGAGGGATGAAAGAATGGCCAGGGATGTGGGGGAAGGGAAATAAGAGAGAGCTAGAGACAGGGAAAGTGCCCAAAGCCTCGGATTGTCAGAATCGGTTGAAATGAGGAAAATTCTTGCATGAAGACACTCGGCACGGGTGCCCTTTGAATGAACCAGCGGGAAATGGGAGGGAGCGATGAAACGGGAGGATGTTGCTTTGGAATAGATGATTGAAATCCTTGTAATCCAATGTCAACAATGAAACATCTTTAATTCTCACATTAAGACTGTCGATTAAACCCACAAAAACTGAACGGCAAGGTAAATCGTCGAATATATGTGGATAAGATGGATTGAAAAAACAATGTACAAATGTACAAGAAGTCAAATAATCTCAACTACCGCAGTGACTGATAATACATGTGGCGCTTTCCCAGCAACATGGTATTCATCATTCCTGCATAATTGCACTGTGTGCCCTACAGCATTGTGACTTTTATCCAATTTGATTTTTAAAAACAGCCACAGCAGATTCTTAAAATCATGAACACATACTTTGTACTTACAAGATTTAGCATTTACTGCTTAAAGACAAAATGGTTGTTATATACAGTATATATAGTACATTTAATATAGTACATTTATTTGGGAACTAATTATATGTTGAGCATACAGTTGTTTTACTATATACTATATATAAAAATTACTTTCACTTTAAATTAACAATCCAAAATACTCAGTGGAAGTCAAATCGAAGGTTAATTACAACCAGAAACATCAACCAGTTGTGCTAGTTGACCCATATGGACCTTCTAAAATGATAAGAGAAAGGCAAAATGCAGCAGCCCACCTAGGAGCAGTTTTTAAAATGAACTCCTGAAGTTAGTGAGGGTGACATATGCAGTCTTCTGTTCCCTTATAGGCACACAGTTTGCTGCAATGTGCTGTGTTTGCGTGTGCTGCAGATGCAGTCTATTAGAAGCAGAGCTGCTATTAGCAACATTACCTTCTTCAGAAACGACAGGTGTTGGCAGCACCATATTCCTGGCACCTTGCTGCATGTGACATCTCCATCGCCTCGAGTTAAAAAGCCATTGCACATTGCAAAATGACTGAGGCATCTTTACCACAGCAGATTAGTGCAGAATTGTGGTAGTAAACAACAGTAACTTCTGACTATAAGTGATTTTACCATTTTAGGCATGAGTTTATTGCTTGGCTTGTTCCTAAATCTCTATGGTAATTTTTTTTCTTTATGCTATAAACAACAATTACATATTTGGATGCAACCACTTATTGCTAAATCATTGAATTACTCACTTATGCAATTCCTTTAAAACACTGTTTCATTCATGGTTGAAAGAAAGTGTCCTCGCTGATGATTGTTGTGTGTAGTAGACTTTTGTAACAAACTGGACATGTGCATAACTGTATATTTATTCACAACAGTTCATAAAGCCAAACATTTTTCTTATGAAAGCAGTATCACCCTACAGATACTGTGGCAGCACTTTTACAAATATAATTTTGCTTAACCACAGAAGACTATAATTTATTACTAGTTTCATATTGGAGTTGGATGCTTGTGTTATGGATAATTTTTTGGACCTCATGGGTAAGAAAGTAAGAAAATTGATTGCTCCGTACTTTATTGTTATCCTGTGAATGGAGGATGCTTTGAGAAATAAATAAATAAATAAATAAAGCAAATTTCTAAAGGGAGGCTGGAGAAGAACGTTCACTTTTAAGGTTAATTGGAGCCAAAAGTGTCACATCAATCTAGCAGTTTACTAGAGGAAATTGGCCTGGCCTTTTGTTGAGAAATGGCGGGGATCACCACATGGGGTTTTCCTATAGACACTGGGTTGTTAAATTTGTAATGGGCTTACTGTGTTGCTGACCTGGTCTGGTCTGATATATAACTGTCTGTGGTGTAGACAGGACCCAGCCACCTTCACAACTTGTATTAAATTCATATTTTAGGCCTCCTGGGGCGCGATAACAACTCTCCTGTATGAAGTTGCTTGTACATCTTGCCCTTCAGTTTGTTCACATGAAGATTTGAACATACTGTAGTAGTTCACATGTTTCCAGGTCAAAATAAGAGTCTCTGTACCAGCCGTGCTTTGGATGGTGGCCCATCAAAGAAGTCGGTGGTCCGTATTGCTTCCTATTTTGCATTTATTGCATCAACTTGTGAATTGCAAATGTGATTGGTTTACCCAAGAGTGCACATTTCATTTCAGGGTTATATTCTTTGACATTATAAATCTTGGCTGCAATTCAAGGTCTCTGTAGTGTCTGCAAATAAGGGAGGACAAATCTTTATCCCTTTAGATGATCGCCCAGAATAATGATAATAAAAAGGATTACTCCCGGTCTAAAGAAGGCATCACGCCGAGCTGAGGTCTAATTGGCGACTTCCTTTACAAAGTTGATCAAGTCCTGGGGCTGGAAGTTAGTGAACTGGTCAATTAATCTTTCTTCTTCCTTAATGAGGTGAGGGATTTCCTGTGGCTGGAGCCCAGCACAAAGACAGACATAGTGCCCAAAGGATGTGGTGTCGTGGTACCAAGTGAGCCCCCCAATTAAAAACGGACACCCCCAAACCTCCCCTCCTCTCCAGGTGGTAAATTGGTCTGACCCAGACTCAAAGAGAGTGATCTTAACTATGACTTCAAATCAACTTTACAGGGGGATGGGGGAAAAGGGGACATTTCCTCCATGAAATAGGATTGCCATGGTCTGGAGCTTGCACCCATGAGGTCCAATCAGTTATTTTGCTAAAGAAAAAGACTCCCTCCTGCTGAGTGCCAAAGAGTTTCCAAAAAATTATGTTGCGGTCTGACTTAGGATTTAGGGTGGTGGATGAATGTCAGGGCGGAACAAGCAGGATGAATAGGGGAATAAATGTGCTTGACATGGTTGGTTGGGTCATATAAAATCCATGATTATCAGAGGTCACTCCATCAGAAAGGGATCAAATGTGAGCAAAGCAATGGAAGATTACAAAGACAATAACATATATGCAACAATCTAATCAAAAGAAATGTTTATCAGAAATATGCATACACGTCTGTCTGTTTCTGACTGCATGTTAAAGGGACATTGCACCCAAAAACAAAAAGTATGACATTACTTACTCACCCTGTGAATCATAAAGAAGATATTTTGAGAAATGTTTCTTAGGTTTTGTCCTTAAAATTGAAGTCAGTGCTTAAAAAACACACACACAAAAAAACAAAACAAAACAAAAACACAGGAATGCTGTCTTTTGTGTTCCTTGGAAGAAATAAAATCTAATAGGCTGTTCATGATTGATTCATTATTTTTTTAAAGGAATCATTTATATCACTCTAAAATAATGATCAACTTTAGTTTGTGATTCATTCATCATTTATTCAAACGCAACCACAAATATTTAATCTCTTCTGTCCACACCTTAAACTGTAGAAAAAAAGATGGACGATGGGTTCACATGGAAGCCAAAATATCCCAGAAATTGTATCTTGCATTGAAGATGTCATTTGGAGCCAGAACCTTCACAGTAGTGATCCTGATGTTGACCCACAATATCAAGACAAACTCAGCTAAAAACACACAATCATGATGCCGCACCCCATTTATATAAATTGCACATTACAATCAAACTTTTTGGTATGTTAGTAGCCAAACATGCTGGTGTATTGACAACAAAACTATTTTGGTTACCTCTAAATTCAACTGTATGGACAAATGGCTGCCCACTGCTCCAGATGTGTTCACAGTGTGTGTGTTCACTACTCACTTCTGTGTATGTGCACTCAGATGGGTAAAATGCAATGCATAAAAAGTATGTTAACACACACTTGGCCATCATGTCACTGTGTAAATTGATCAGAAAAACAAAAAATAATTAATTTGTAGTGTTATTTTATTTTATTTTATTTTATGTTTTAGTTTGCCTCACCTTCAATTTGTTTACATGGAGTACAGTACAACCCCTGGCTGCAGCCTGGGCGGAGCTATGCTTGTCACTCCACCCCATAACTATTTTGATTGGCTCGGTCCATCATTACAATGCAGAAAAATTATTTGACTACAGTCTTGCATCTAATCAAACAATGCACAAAACAGATCAAAAGTCACTCGTATAAGAATAATATTTGCCCTTAACATGTAGCCAGCTTTCAGTTCACGGAACACATTATGACTTCATTCTGAATGTAGTTTCCCATTGAATTCACCTTCCCCTATGTTGAAGCACATAATGAGAGCTAATGTGTGGTCAAGCCTGCTGACCATGGCTGGGAGATCACTGCCAGGTTGGCGAGGCAATGCAATTGCGCACGGCTCAGATGGAGAAACTCCTGGGTCAAGAACCAGGCCTCGGCTGTTTGAGTTCAGCGCCCTCTCATCAAAACCAGCACAACACAGGGCTCTCCGTGATCCCTACTTCCAGAAGATTCCCCTAAGCAGGCTACAGCGGAAGCACTTGTTACTTTGCGAGTCACTGGACCACGTTCCAAAATCCCCAAGGCAAACCTGCCTTTGTATACAAGAGTGGAAGTAGACAGAGGTAAACTCTCATACTGTGAAATACAAGTAGAGTCAGTGATCCATGTTTCAGGCATCGCAGGCGTAGCCTTTGGAAAAGCTGCTTGACCGAGCTCCCCTCCCTCATTAGATTGATAACATGGGTCAGTCCTCTAAAGAGCTTAACGTCTGCTTTTGGACTCTGTGTTGGTACATATAGAATATTACACTAAAAGCACTGCCGAGCAGATCAAGAAAGATTTTGACTTTAGAATAACCTTTTTACACATAAAATCCTTTAATCTGAAGACCCTTGGGAGGGTCGGGCCACTGAGGTGAGCTTGATTGGCTTTTGTAATTAACCAGAAAGGAATGGCACAGCATGTTGGTGCTTGATATCATAACAGAGCACTATGATAAGAGTTCATGCTATAGCGGCTTTCAACTTTGCTTAGGGTAGTAGGGCGAAAACAAACAAACAAACAAACAAAACTGGTCACTTCAAGAGCCAGCTGTGACAATCGTGTCTCAGACAATTAGTGCCGCGGCTCACGGAGGCATGAGGAAATGGGCACACAGGCACCAGGGACTTGTTTTTCCACCAGTAGGTGGTAGTCACATTACATCAGAGCATGAGGTTTGTCATGGCTCAGAGACATAAAACAGAGTTTGAGGAAAGGCAATCAACCTCCCTACATAAATAACACTGAAGATCCCATCCGTTCTCTTCCTGAAAGTGATCAGCTTAGGAGTTAATCTCAGGACTAATGTAGCTACGGAAATTATACTTGACAATACATGTTGGAGAAGCGCTAGTTTATGTTTGGCTTCTAAATGGCATTTTTGTTTTTTAATCAAATAGTTAATCAAAACTTAAACTATAATTAATCATATCAATAATTGTTGTTTTCATTTCATTCATTGTCATGTTTAGTTACAATTTATCAAGAACATTAGTCAAAAAATATTTCTGTGTTTAATTATAATAAATATACATTCTTTAAAAAAAAATAAATGAATTTTACAGTGTTTTCATTAATATCATTAAATTATATATATATATATATATATATATATATATATATATATATATATATATATATATATATACACACACACACACACACACACACACACATATATATATATATATATTGGATAATACAACTTACATAAGTAATAATACAAATAATAAATTACTATCCATGTGTATGCTAGTAAATAATATTTTGCAGTTACAACAATGTAAAGAGTAAGACTATTATAATAATTATGAAAAAAAAAAATGTATGATACACATTACACTTGCCGAATATCGCAAGGATATGGATTTTTCAAGATTCTTCTTTAAATGTCCTAAGGTTATACAGCTCTAGTTATATAGATACATTCTGAATATGTTCTGATTTGTCTATAGTATATGCACACATGGATGGGTCAAGTGTAGAGTCAAGTTTTTTTGGCCATGCCTTGCAGAGAGTGGACTGGATGGAGAGTAATTATTTGTGGTGAGTCGAGGGCCCTGGGGGTTGCAGGGTGGGCGGAAGAGGCACGGGGTGCGGTGAGATGGAAAGCACGCCAGTCCCGCTCACGCTTGATGCTCAGTGAATCTGAAAGGTCATGTCATGTTTTCTGGCAATTGACTCGATGGGTTTGGATTCTGCAGCATAAGGCTGGTACAATGTTTTGTGTATGTGTGTGTGTGTGTGTGTGTGTGCGTGCGTGAGTGTGCTTCTGCTCCACACATTAACTGGGAAATGTGCCCCTGGGTTGTTTTTCGCATTGACCTTATTACCCTGCGCTGTGACCAGCTTGCCACAGAACTTGCTATCTCTCTCTCTCACATACACACACACACACCCTCCCTCTCTTTTTCTTCGTTTGTTTTTCTCCGTCACTCCAACTCAAGATCTCTTCCAACATTAAAAATAATAATTAAAATATCAAACAAAGAACACACATATTTGGAATTGTTTTAGAAGCCTCACCGAGCAGACAGAACAAGGAGGGGGAGGGGAGACGGAAAAGAAAAGCATTTTTCAAACCCTGTTGCTCTAAATGAGAGGAGACAAACATGGACTAAGGGCAATATTAGCACATTTAATTAACGCCGATCGCAATCATCAAACACAGGCAGCTCAAACGCATCCAGCAGCCAGGCTAAACCACACAGGACCTCCATCTGCATTTGGCTCCATTCTCTGATATATCTCTTGCCTCGCAGCCATTTCTCCGAGTGTAATTTACCAGAACAATGTAATTTTAACCTTTCGCCCTGCCTCATCATCAGGGACTTTAAGTCATTTCACTGGAAATGAAGAAACACATCTGTGTCTTTTACGGCAGAGGACACACCATAAAAGCCGAATGGTTCCGTTAAAAAGGATCCTCTCCCTCTGAATTAATCCCAACTGTGCCTGCCGTGTCATGTGAGCTAAATGTTAATCATCCTGAAAGCTTTGTTTGAATGCAGTTCCGTATGGACTGGAGCATTTAAACTGTTGCTATTGGAATTTCCCATTATTGTTCCAGTCTTAAAGGAATATGCTGGGTTTATTCGCTGTTTTTAATGTTGATTACCACAAAAACTATTTGATTTCCACAAAAATTATGTTACAGTTAAACACTTAAATTCAAAGCCAGAAATGTGATGATAATTTCATAATTTGAAGACATTTTTAAGATCACTTTTCCACCAGTAAAATCACTTTTTTTCTGCTAAATCTTAATGTATTTTAGACCCCTCTCGTGTAAAATTATTCACATTATTAATTATTACTCTTTAGTAATTTATTAAATGTATCTCCCTTTACACACGCACACATACACACACACACACACACACACACACACACACGTGGTGAACGTGATTTCACCAAGTACAACATGTTCCTGGATCAACATCCTTGTTGATCCAGGAACAACATTCCAATCAACCAATCAGAACTGAGGGATAACCTTTCAGGAAATATCTCTTTTAGGCTTAGGTGGGTTAAGATAGTTGCTTCTACACCCTTGCTAGTCAGCTATCATTTCACACTGATTTTAGGAATTATGGTAGAGTTAGGTTTAGGGGTAGGGATTGGATATTTTTGGAAAGCAATGTTGATCCAGGATCATCAAAAGATGTTGAGGAACATGTCTTACTTGGTAAAATCATAAGTGTATGTTTATATCCCTTAAAACACACATACATACACACACATATAATTTTACAAGTTCCTGTTAAAACTTACATTCATATTAAATAAAATTTAGTTTTAGGTGTAAGTTGGAAAAATTGGATGTAACATTATTAAGCAAGGTAGCAACAGATTTTTTCCCTATTGTGATGTTAGTCTGAGTATCAGGAAAGGTAGAGTAGGGAATTGGTTCTATTTATTGGTTGCCAATTGGATTTCATGATGTGGGTGTTGCAAAATTAATACAAAAATGAATATGAATGATTTACAGATAATTACGTTTGATTTGAGAAATCCTACAAACATCATCAATATATGGATAATGTGCATTGACAAAATAGATTTTTATTAAATGATGACTTCAACATTTACAGATAACTCATATTCTTCTTTTTTTTTATGTTTTTTTTTTAACCAAATTTAACCAGAACTTTTTTTTTTTTTGTCAATCAACATCACACCACAAGTGCTGTCAGTTGAGCTTAACTTGTATTGAACCCTGTGTATTTAAAGGTAGTTGTTTGTTATCCATGCTAATCGCTGTCTCTCTCTCCATGCGTTCGGCCTCACACTATGCCTATCTCTCGCTCAGCGGCTCAGTGGCAGAGCTCCAGAATCACTTAGATCATTTTACCTAGGGCACTGAGAGGGCAAAAAGAAGCCACTGATCCCCGCTTGGCCATGCAGGGCTTCACGCCTCGCTGACTTTCCTGGTGTGACATTTTCTCCCATATCTGCCCTCCCCCTACCCACAATTCCCTTTCTGACCATCTAGCACAGCACAAGGGGGAGAAGAAAAAAAGCTCCGAACGATCATTGTCTGCACAGATATCAATCAAGTGAACAGCAGCCTGGGTCAATCTGCTGTCACAGTGTTCACAACTCACCACCATGGCACATTTTTACATTTTACATTTTACATTTTACATTTACATTTTATTCATTTAGCTGACGCTTTTATCCAAAGCGACTTACAATTGCTATATATGTCAGAGGTCGCACGCCTCTTGAACAACTAGGGGTTAAGTGTCTTGCTCAGGGACACATTGGTGTCTCACAGTGGATTCAAACCCGGGTCTCCCACACCACAGACGTGTGTCTTATCCACTGCGCTAACACCACCCCCGGCGCTCATGCAAAATGACAATAATGACAG
Source organism: Carassius gibelio (assembly GCF_023724105.1). Taxonomy (NCBI): domain Eukaryota; kingdom Metazoa; phylum Chordata; class Actinopteri; order Cypriniformes; family Cyprinidae; genus Carassius; species Carassius gibelio. The sequence goes on along the minus strand of NC_068413.1, from coordinate 11,649,227 downwards.
AATGCCACAAGTGATCTCACGTCTAATAACTTTTTTAAAGGTAAATAAGAGAGAAAAGAAGAGAACTTGTGTCCATCTCGAATCACCTGGCCCTTTTCCTCATTTTCACAGGACCTGGAAGGCCCATTTTCTCTGTGATTAATATAGTGACTAATATAGCCCCTGCGAGAGGTCATGAGATGGTCATGACATTATTAAAAGATCAATTGTGCCTCTAAACATTGTCGATCTACTGTACAGCTATGACTGCGGCAGATGGGACTTATGTAGACGTGACTTTAATATCTATTTAAAGAGGTTTTACTGACAATGATCTAGTGAGACAAACACTTTTGAAACCTATGGCTTTGAAAAAGCCCTGACCCGAGCGGAAGTGACAGCTGTGCTGATGTAGCTTATTCTAGAAAATGTGGATTGATTAGTAGGAAAGTCACACATGCCTAAAACTGAAACACTGGAAAAAAAGATATACGTTCTTTGCATAAGCATTCAGTTCCTGTGTCAGCATTATATTTCAATATAAAAAGTGACTGTGGAAAAATTTACACAATACAACATATATGTATATTTTTTACAGTCACTTTTTTTCTATTCATATATAATAGACAATCCCTATTAAATATTATAATGGTTCGATAATTTAATACAATAATAAATGTACTGTTTTTGAAAGTATTATCTGATGATTACCACGGCTACATTTATTTGATCAAAAATACAATACAAAAAGTGATAAAGAAATATTATTACAATTTAAAGTAGCAGTTTAATGTTAATATATTTTAAAATGTAATTTATTCCTGTTATGGTATAAGTCTTCAGTGTCACATAATTTTATTATTTTCTATTCTATTCTATTCTATTCTATTCTATATTTTAGTTTAGTTTAGTTTGGTTTAGTTTGATCCTATCCTTTCATCCATCCATCCAGCCATCCATCCAGCCATTGAACCATCATACATGTTTTATTTGTGTTATGCAGGATTTAATATATTAGCTTATATAACACACACACATCCACCCACCCACACAAAATCATATAATATGTACACATTTACATTTAGTTATATTAAAAAACTTGGGTCTTGGGTCTATCAAACGTTATAATGGCAGTGAATGATGGTTAAGATTTTAAAGCCCAAAAAAGTACATCCATCTATCATACAAAGTACTCCACACAGTGTCGGGGGCTTAGTATTCGCCTGAAAGAAGAAAATCATATACAACTAGGATGGTTTAGGTTTGAGTAAATCATGGGGTAATTTTCGTTTTTTGAGTGAACCATCCCTTTTAAGGGTCTAAATAGTTTTGTGAGTATACAGAAAAAAACAACAACAACTATATGACCTCTGAGTTCAGGTATGTCTTGTATACAGTATACATTTGTCATGGGAATGAGTGGCATCTTTGGCTTTCAGTGACCTCTGAGCATCACAGACATTAATGGAGCGAGTGTTTTAAAAGTTAGCATGAAGACTGATGATGTAGACTAAGAGCTAGCATGCAGTGTTCTTCGGCAGATCCTTCTTGCTGCCTCCAGGGAGGGCAGTGTTGAGTGCTTGTAGAGCAGATATTTAAGGGGCACTGCCACGGTTGAAGAGTTTAGATTTTCCTCATATTCTATAAAGCCAGAGCCAAGGGAGTTGACTGAGGAGACGTGAAGTGTGTGTATGTGTGTGTGTGTGTGAAAGAGAGAAAGGGGGAAAGGGTGAACTAAAAAAGCAGGACACACTGCGCCGGGATCAACACGTGTCTGCAAAAGCCTAGAGGTTCTGCAACAATCTGTTCCGCTTGGCTCACTGCAGTGCTGTGACCTCGATTTCTGGACTGCTGTTGAGAGGCTCCTTGCACTCAGACTTGTCACAAGCACAGGACCGCCCTTCTCAATGCTGCCCCACCTTAGCAAACATGAAGCCGTGTGTGTGTGTGTGTGTGTGTGTGTGAGTGTTTGTATGGATAGGGAGCTGCCCATAAAGCTGTGCAGTTGGTGCAGGAAAGTACTGCTCTCTCTGCCCCCTGTCTAGGGTGGGATGAACATCTCGGCAGTTTGGCAGTGCTGAAAAATGACACTTTCAATTGGGGTCAATTGGACCCCTGCCTCTGGATCTGAGATGGCAGCCATGACGAGGGGATCTCAGGATGAGGAAATAATTGGCTTTCTGGAGGAAGAGTCTGCCCGGGCGGCGGAGATAGGAGAAGGCTCTGGAACACTAGGGGTCAGTGGAAGTCCACATAACATTCCAAGTTTGCGTAAACCTGAGTGAGTTCCTAAATATATACGTCTACTGATGCAGCTTTGATAGATCTGCGGGAAACAGATGAATTATGTAGAAAAAAAAGAAGCTTCTACTGCCTCACGTCCAGCCCTAAAACAACATATTCCTTATTATTAACACAATTTTCACTGTCATCTTCATCATCACCATAATGTTTATTAGGTACGCAAGTATCTGTAAAGAATTAGTTAATATATCTGCTTATTTTATAGGCTAGATTACATTTAATGTAAAATCAGTCTTCAGTATAACTAAGAATTAATTTATTGGTTTCAGTTGATATAACATACTAATTCCAGACTGTTTTTGCAATAAAGTTAAATTTGATGATCTATCTATCTATCTATCTATCTATCTATCTATCTATCTATCTATCTATCTATCTATCTATCTATCTATCTATCTATCTATATTATATTATATTATATATAGAATATGAGAGGATAGATACATACAGATAGAAACAGATATATAACTTACATTATAAACAGATTGAATGGATTCTGTATTAACCGTATCGTAATATTTTTGTTATCAGGTAAAATTTGTGGATATATACTTTTGTAATTACAGTTGGTGCATCGCTAATGTCTTTTATAATAACTATCTGAAATACGGATGGCATTTTGAGACATTAGACAATATGTATTACAGTCTTCTTGGTAATATTACTTAAAACGTATACAAATTTAATATCAGCCATTTATCATTACTATTAAAGACACCATGGTCTACACTGCAGGATGTTGTTCTAAATGTCATTTTGAAGCATTAAGCAACATTATTTCCATCATATGCCTGGCAAGCCAATAGGAGTTCCCTCTGTTACTCTTGTCTCACCTCACTTTCTCCTTGCCTTTCTCTCCAATTTGCTCCAGACTAATTATGCTGGGGTTTATGGAGCATTTTTACCGCCCCGCTCCTGTACCTCCAAAGTGGTTTGCTAAAACAGTGGTGACATGGGGCTGTGGTAATTATCTAATTGTTTGAGCCATGTCTGTCTTTGATTTATGGTGTTGCATCAGAGCCTGACCTGATTTATAATGAGGTCCCCCCACTTGTGAAAATCTGAACCTGAATTATGTGGCACAAGCCCAATTATTTCTCTATGAGGTTTTGGTGGCTGTTGACATTGATGGTTTGCATTCTCCAACAGCAGCCTGCCAAGCTTTTGCCTAACCACTATAATATGATCCATCATTTTAGAACAGACCCACCTCTCGTCTCTCGCTTTCACCAGTGCAGAGCTGCAGACTCCGTCATTGCTCACCGCAAACAGCACCATATTTCTTCATCACCGCTGTGTTAAAGATGCTTGGTGCATTTCGCCATCATCTCTGGCATAGGGGCGCACAGGTTCCCCCTCCTCATCGGTTCCACCTGCCAGACTGAGACCGCCCGTCTTACTAATCTGTCTTTGGGGAGAACGACAACGGGAGCCTGCAAAGGACGCGGCACCCCCGGGCCCCATAAATCCCGCCGGCTCCCGATTACCCAGTTCAGGCCACAAAGTCAAAGAACTGGGCATTAAGTGGAGCAAGTTGCTTGGCACCAAGGACAAAGCTGACAGGAAACATAAGGCACCCGCATGCGCCCGGATGTGAAGAATAGACCGGCTTGTGAGGGCGTACGCTACATGGATGAGACAGCCCCTCTCAAATTAGCACTGAGCAGGGTGACTGCCGCAATGCCGGCTGATGAAGAGACACACGGCTGCCACTATTTGCGCCACTAAGGCATTCATCAAATTAATTACTGCTGTGCCCAACCACCTCTCTGATACCTCTTTATTTTGAGTCCTGTAAATGGGGCCTCAGATGAGTCCTGACAGGGAGCCCTAATACACACACTGCCTCTTCACCAGGAACATAATTAATTGAAAACTTCGCTGGTTTGACAAATTGGAATGATGAATCTATCTTCTATGAATAGCTTAAGGAGAGAGAGAGAGAAAGAACGGAGAACAAAAAAATGCATAATCAGTCAAAAATCTAGACGCAACATCTCTCTGGCTGGCTATGCCGTGTATTGAGAGCCATTAGGGCCGAGAGGAGCCGTGGCGCTGCGAAAAAACTGACTCTCCTTCCATCCACATCTCGATTGATAACTTTGGCTCTTCGATTTAATAGAGCGGTCAAGGTGGAGCTGTTCTTCTGTATGGTTCAAGAGAAATAAAGAGAGGTAAGATCATTAATCATACACTTTTACTCTTTTTTTTTTTCTCGGTAGAATATAGATGGGTTTTTCTAGTGTCCCTCCAGTTCTAACCATGTTTATGGCTTTTGCTTAATGCTGTTTCTTTGTTAAAACATGCCTTTAATTAGACTTTTTATTTTTTTTTAATAATCGTCAGTTTTAAATGAACAGACTTTCGTGTAGTATCAAGTCAAACACATCATAGTCAACGCATCATACATTTATGTATGCAAATGTACCTTTTACAGGGTAACGAGGGTGACATGCCACCTTAAAAGCCATTTTGAGAAACACCATTACACATCTCTTGATTAATTACATTGACATCTTAACTTACAGTATAAAGGCACTGGTGTTCCCCAGAGTTACAGTACATCCCGACCTCCTATCACCTTCACTTACTGAAGAGTCAAAATTGTGCAAATTGATAGGTGAGGTAATGACAAAATAACTGAGGCCTTCAAATCATCAGTCCAACAAGAGTTTTCATAAAACAACAATAATAACAGTAATGTTAATATTATAATAATTATCAATTATATCAATAATAATAATAATTATTATTATTATTATAACATTGTCTTAATAACTTTTAATTGTAGCACCTGATTACAATTTCTACATTTATAAAAAAAAAAAAATGTAATTAAAAGCGTAAAATGTCCACATAATTGTCTTATTAAAAGTACACAGTGTTGATTTCAAATAATTATTTATTATTAAAATTGATTAATTATGTTTATAAAGTGGAAGAAATGACATTGTCTGATTTGTTTTATTCACTATATCGTAAGCAATTATATACATATTTGGAATGAATGCTGTTATCTGATTTCTTACAACACCAGACCTTCGTTTCTTTATTTACAGACATGGCGTAAACACACAAAGACAAATTACAGAAGCTGACTGCTCAAAATATTAATCATTTTTGTAGGTTTACTAGAGTGAATCTGGGTGAAGCAAAAAGTTTTGGACACTAATTGTCTATGTATTTGCTCAATAATGGAAAAAAAACACCAATGATCAGTTCCTCAATAATATTTGAATAATAGTTAAATGTTAGTTTCGATACATGCAGTAACACATTTATAGATTTATTGACTGTCACATAGAGTCTTGTGAGAATATTCAGATGGATTTAGAGGATGCATGACAAAAGTGGATATCCTGTATAGGATGAGCAGTTGGATGGAGGTCAGTTATTAAAGTTGCATGGAGGCACTTAAACTTGTGTGTATAGAGAAGTCACAATCTCCAAACAACTCCATAGCACTGGGTTTATATGAAAGAGATGTCGAGCACGTTTAGTACAATATTTTGTCTAATCTGATAATGTTTTTTAGCCAGCAGAAATAATGTACTGTAGTTTACAGTTTACTTTTTTATTCCAAAATCAGGTAATTTTATCCCAAAGTCATGGAAAAAAAAAGCTTAGTTCTAAACTATATGAAAATAAATACAGCAATAGTTCAGTTCAGTCTAAGTGATGCTAGATCTATCATGTGCAAGCTATGCATTTATGTACATGTGCGCTGTGTGTCTGGTATTTGCTTTTGTGGTATTCCTCGCGGGCGTATGTACGTGTTTGTGACCGATCATATATGTCTATGAAGGAAAATATGAGAAGGTTGCAGATGTGAAGGACACACCTTTTCCATGGTAAGTAGTCATCCTTAATAGGTAGAGGCCTGTTTGTGAAATATGAGAGCCAAACTGGTATGTGACATTACTGTCATCCCCAGGGAGGCCGGCAGACTGATTTCAGTTCAGAGAGAACCCAGACAGGACCACAGAACTAAATAAAGTCTCAGATGGATGGAACTGAACTCCCACTAGAAAAGCTGCAAGACAATGAGATTCCCTGTGCCTTCTGAGAAATGTTTACATGCTCTTTAAGCACGTACACATAAATGAAATATATACAACATTACCCTTTCGTGACCATGCAGTACTAGGGATATAAATAAAGTGATTGAAATGACGATGTTCTGAAGGCTTGTTATTCGTTTGCAATATTGTTTGAAGATGCTGCCTTTATTGTATTAAAATCTAATGCATATATCTACTGTAATTTAATACATCAATGTAAAATGCAAAAAAGAAAAAAAAAATCTGTTGTTTAGAGTATGACTGTCTTTATTCTCTTGGCATTTAACAAGATACAATAGCATTACATGTATTATATGTTCCATTCTAATATCATTAGAATAGATTTTAATATGAGGATGATTAGAGACGATTTCTAATGTGGCACTATCGTTTAGTTCTTTCCAAGCCTTATTTTCATCGACTAAATCTCCTGGTTATTTGTGTGTCGTATTACTAGCTCTGGGACCAAGTGAAATCCTTGTTTATGATTTATTTCATTTTTTTTTTTTTTTGCCCAAAGCAATCACTGCATTGCTCTTGCATTAACTGGAAAATATTTATTCCTCATAATATCAATGCTAAAGCACTCCAGGAGATAGGAAAAATAATAAATTGGAGGAAAATCTTGTTAACAGGGATGAGTTGGATTTCACATGAACAATAATAGATGTTTTCTGAGATGATGTGAGTTTTGTCCACTTTGTTTTATTTTATTTTTTTTTACCTTACATGTTTATATATAAAAACAGATAAACAAAAAGTGAAAAATGGCAATACATTATTATTATTATTATTATTAAGAAAATAATTACAATTATTAAACTAAATTAATTATGCATTTGCACCCCCTCGGGCAGCTTTGGAGATCATTTACTCCATTTCTCTGGCTGTTCGCCTCAGGTCTGCTGTTAGGCTGCTTTGTCTCGTAGAAATCTTCTGAATTTCAGATGAAGCAATGATCCAAAAGCTCTGGAAAACAGAGTGGATGAAACATAGGTTCACCCACCTGCCTTTTCATTAAAATGTGGGAGACTGTCATCTCCGAGAGCATTGCTTAGCCTTAATCTGCCTGCTTGAGCAAGAGCACTATACTTTTCCACACACCTAACTATATAATATTCCATGTAAATTTAAGCATCTGAGGCCCTGTAGCTTAGAGCGCTGCAGAACAGGGGGTTGCTGGGTTCATAAATGAATAAGAATCTCCAAATGAGTTTGCTGACCTCTTAAACTCAATGAAATTAATATAAGCAGACATCCTGGATGCTGCAGGGCTTCTGCGGAGCCAGGGGAAGATCACTTAAGCTCTCAGAGTTTCCTGAAACTTTTATAAGCTGACTTTTTAAGACACATTGTTGCGTTTTATTGATGGTGGCAGGGAGCAATATGAAGGCAGATAAACCTTCAGTGACTTCACTTAACCCCTCATATAAGAACAGGGGAAATTCAAGCATCACAGTGTGTGGCGTCAACCGCTTTCCGACTGCTGGAAACACAACTCTTCAACCCTGCGTCCTTGATTCCAGCACCCCACTTGCTTCCTCTAAGCCCGTGAAAACAAACACAGCTTTGGTGGAAGTGGTGGAACAAACAAGACAAAGGTGGAGGTGTTTTGGAGACCTGGTGTTTGCCGGTTGACAGTCAGCTCATTTTCTTATCTGTCACAGACCCAGGGCTTCCAGCAGTTATCGGCATTGTAATGCTGAAACATAATATTTACTGAGTCTTTAGTCCACTCAGCTGAGATGCTTTTTGCTAAGCCAGTGTATGGTGCCCACAGGCTTTTCATATCACACTTGAGAGTGGACAAAACAAATTATACAAATGTAAATAAAAGGAGATTAAAGCCTGAGTGTAATGAAGCACTCCAACAACATGCCTTTCATTTACATGCAAAGTGCATCTTTAAAAACTGCCTGCAAGCTCTTGTTAGGAGCTTTTTAACTGTTTTCTTTATAAACATGTTCAATGAGCATCTTAGTTCTCCCAAAAATGAAAATTATTTAAATAATGATGAAACCTCATGTCATTGCAATTAAACATGTAAGAACTTTGTTCATATTTGAAACACAAATGAAGATATATTTGATGAAATCAGAGGGCTTTCTAACCTTCATCACGCATGCTGATGCAGGAACTGGCATTCTGACGTAGAACATGGATGCGCTGCGCCTTATTTTCAAGCAAAGGAAGATGCATGCTGTACATAAAACAGTCTTCGTAAACATGTCGGAAGATTTTGACATTATATCATTATAGCATGTTGAGTCACCGGTTAAGAAGGTTTCCTTTACAGATTGGAGAAATAAAACTGTGTAGTTTACAATAAAGCCATTTATTAATATAACCTGTTTTGAGGAAGAACTTGTATGAATGATTCCTCTTGCCAAACCAGTGATATAATTTACACCCAAAACATGTTTAGTTTAATGGAAAAAGTTTGATGGTTATGAATGTTCGAATTTTAGATAATACATTTTTTTTTTTTCAGTGTTTCCATTTACAAGAATTCTGCATAACTCCAGGCAGAACCTGACTTTACCAAGTGAGACATGTTCCTGGGTCAACATCTTTGTTGTCCCTGGAACAACATTGTGATTAACCAATCAGATTTGAAGAACCAGTTTATAGATTTTGTGAAGTTTACGCTTAAAATCACTGTTTGGTGCTTGTACATCAGTGTCATTCATCTATCATTTCCTCTGATTTAAGGGATTACTCATGGTTAGGGTTAGGTTTAGGTGTAGGGATATGGTCAAGAATACATTTTTGGAGTAAAATGTTGTTCCAGGGTCAACAAAATATGTTGACCTAGGAACACATCTAACTCAGCAAAATCAGGACGTGCTAACTCCAGACAGCTATAAAAGAAACATAAAAATATATGTTTTCAGATGAGCATTGCATTGTCAGATATTGATATAAATTCTTTAATATAAATCTTTAATCCAAAGGCAAATGATTATGATCCCAATTATCAAATGAAGAGCAACGGTAGATGGCAGACATTACTTACTGAAAGCGAAATTACAGTTGGGGTTAATATCTCCAAATAAATTAGGTCTTTGCCACAAGATATTATACTGACTCAGCCATAAAATATTAAAGTCTTGTTTCAGATTGCAATTATTAGAAAAAAAAAACAACCTCTGGATGAAGACATAAATATCAAACAGCTCAAAACAGTCCATATCAAACCCTGCCTCTGTTCATAAGAGTGAAAATGTTGCAGTGTTTTGTGACTTTCAGATCAATTGCTCTGTAACAGATGGACAAGGCATGAAATTAATGCTATAATAACTTCAGCCACATTCATAAATGGCATTGTTTAAAAACACAGATTTACACAAAATCTTTATGTAAAACTTTTTCATTACAAAAGCTGTATTGGATTTTGTTTGGCATCTTAATGTTGAAAGTATTATGGGTTTCACTGCTACTTTTCACTTTGAAAAGCTCAACTGTGTTTGGCAGAAGTACTGTACATTCATTTCAGAAGTGTCAGTGAGATACATGACTGAACTCAACAAAAAGTGTATTTTGTTGACTGCACAGAATGCTTGAGAAGAAGCATATGGGACATTGACCAAATAATAAGCAGCACAGTGGATGATCTATTTATGCAAGGTTTTGAACAAAGATTTGCTGTAACTGATGTGACTCGATCTCCATTAATCCACTCTGAATATATGAGGTGATAGAACTGTCTAGATCTGTGTAAGATCAATTTTAACTAATGGTTCTTCAAACAATAAAAAGTCACTGAAAATGTACTTGCCCTCAATTCAAGATGTGGATGGGTCTGTTTCTTCATCGGAAAATATTTGAAGACTTTTAGCATTACACTTGCTCACCAATGGATTCTATGCAGCGAATGGGTGCCGTCAGAATGAGAGTCTAAACAGCTGATAAAAACATCACAACAATTTACACATAAGTAACATCTGAAGTGCAAAGTTTTGTTATGGATGGCCTAGTGATGAGTATATTTTCAGCAACATTTTATGGTTGGGTGACATTCCTTTAAAATTCCCATTCAACCAAACAAAAAGGCAAAAATCCATATTCTAAAATGATTAAAGAAAGAGTAACTGCCATGTTTTATGTTGAACAGTTAATTTAGAGTGAGAGAGGCCTGAATGTTACTGTAGTACAGAGGTTTACATTCTATTAACATATAGGTTAACAGCTTTCGTTTTAGCTTAGTCTTCGTTTTTTTATCAAAGATGCATTTCAGAGGGTAACAGCTGGCTGTGTGACGGCCACATGCTAAATAATTCACACTTATAAATATTGCACATTCACACTTGGATAAAATCTCGCCTGAGATATCTCTTTGGGTTCAGGGCACTCAGAGTTCAGGCGGCTCCGCCAGTCCAATAATAAACTTTATGGGACTACTGAGACACAGCAAGTGAAATACATCGTGAGTGCACTATTGTGAGGTAGGTTTTCATCGTATTTATGCTCATTTGATTGCAGTACTGTATGTGGAAGCATGTTTAATGCTTACTGAAAATGTATTTTTCAGTTATAAGTACTTTTTTTTTGTATGTTTTTTTTTTTTTTTTTGATTGGTTGATTGATGCTGATGTTTTCATTTGCTACCATGTGGAAAGAGTATGACATTTTGTAAACTGATGCGATGTGCGGCACAGATTGTGAGCAGCTTTGATTCACATACTGTATTCTGGTAACATTGCTGTGGCAAAATTTGTTAACTTGGAACTTTTTTTAATTTCCTTTTCTGGTCAATTCATTAATCATTCTTTGTTTGAAAGAAATAAAGTAGATTGTTGTATTTATATCTAGAATATTTAATAATAATAATAAAAAATGAATACACATATAATAACTGAAATTTTGAAAGTGCAAAAGTGTATTTATTAGTCATTCATTAAAATAAAATGGTTTGTGACTGTGAAAAGTGTAGTGTACGTTTCTTTACAGTTGTTCACTTTTCTGAAACTCTTTGTTGGTATTAATTTTAACATCAGTATCATATAAAGTGTGTATCTCTGACATGGAATAAGGAATCTAGTTATGCCCCTTTCATGCCAATCTTTTCCATACGAACAAAAGGCCTCTGTGACAGGTGAGACTGTGAAGAGTTACCATTGAACATATGTGCAATAAATGAAGCTGTGCTGCTTCAGAATTAGATTTTTTATGGCTGGTAGTTCCTGCTTATTACATTATACTCACGCTAAAAGTACCAAGACATTTTCATAAAAGTCAAAAGATCATGAGTTGTAGCAAAAATGAATGTTTTTATTAAGTTTGAATGTTGTAAAAAAAAAAAACAAATCCAGTTGACTCAATCTGGCTTGTTGCTATCCATGATGAATCACATTACATGAATATATTTGCACCTGTACTCTGAAAAAAAAAGTACACAAGTTTTCACCGAGGTGGTACCTTTTCAAAAAATACTAAATTGTATCATTTAGGTACTAATATGTACCTTACATTTAATGAAATGCACCCTTTAGGGATAAATAAGGTGCACAAAGGTACTGGGTTACTCCGCCGCGGTATCCCCGAAGCAATCTAAAATAGTCCGAATATAAACACTTATTATAGGTGCACCCTAGTGATTCAGGACAAGCTAAAAACACGGTTTGGAAAATGGATTCATGGTGTACTCGCTTATTATATAACTTTTTCTACATTTTGAACACAAACAAAGTTACGGACCGCAGCTCTGATTGGTTATTTTTTTACCGGGAGCAATGGAGTTTCTGCAAATGGCAATAGGACCACTGGGAGGAGCCAGAGGAGCTTGATTTTTTCACATTATCTGTCTCATATTCTACTGTCAGGACATAATGACAGGTTTAACAAAAATGTAAAAAATATATTTTTACAAAAGTTACCTACTGCAGCTTTAATGTGAATTATTTTTTATGTGCAGTGTATAGACTGATTTAAATTCACATAAAACAGAATAAAAAACAGAATATGTTGCAAAGTGGACACAGTGGATACGTACTATTATAGGTGTAACAGGAAGCAGGAAGGATGAAAAAACAACCAATGAAATAACAACCTCTGAATAAGGAGGAGGCGGCTGGAGATGGAAATGCTGAACACAAGCGAATGTGTTTAGCAGGTTGAAGTTCTGTGCTCCTCAAACTGTTCCTCCGACATAACCTCTGTATAGCTTGGATGTCAGGAAATATTACCATGAAAATGAAAGATGAAAATAACACTGTGTGCCACAATCATACAATTTATTATCGACATAGAAGCTGAATTCACTGCATCATTAAATTCACACCATACCTTCACCTACAGTATGTCTGTAAGGGTAAATGTGGGGTATAGCAAGTTCATGTCAACAATGGAATGGCTGTTTATATCAAGACCTTTGGTACCGAACACAACTGGAAACTACACTTCTAGAACAATAACCTTGAGCAAAGAAACAAAAAAGATACAGCCATTCATATAAGTCAGTTTTACACATATAGCGTGTTAGCTAGTAGATGCTACACAAAAAAATTAGCATTTGATGTCAGTAAATCAACATTTTCCATAACAAACCGAAAATAAAGCCTTGTGTCATTATGGATTATAATAATAATAAAAAAGAAATCCATCAAATAATCATCATAATTTGTTTTACTCACTGCAAGTATAAGTATTCCACTCTCAGGATGCCTGAATTCAGAATAGAGGGAGGAACTGGAGGAATCTTCAATGAGTTTCCATTCCACAGCATTACATTTCCTCTAGCACTGGCAACCAGCTGCTTGATGCTTTTTGTTTTACCCTCGGCTGTAGGTCTGTATCTGGTATACCACTGCTTTTAGCACAACTAGACGAGATGAACGTCTCTCAATCAGAGCATAGATTGGGATTGATTCTCCTGGACAAGAGAAGAAAAAATAGTGTGTTACCAGATGACTTTTACTGCAGCAGATTAGAAGACAATTGCTAAGCAGCCATATCTACCTCAATATGAACTCTGAGCAATCATAAGTTTACCAAGAATTAAAGGGGTTATATGATGCTGCTAAAAAATAACATTATTGTGTGTGTTTGGTGTAATGAAATGTGTTTATGTGGTTTAAGGCTAAAAAACACATTGTTTTCCACATACTGTACATTATTGTTTCTCCTGTATGCCCCGCCTTTCTGAAAAGCATCATTTTTTACAAAGCTCATCGTTCTGAAAAGCAAGGTGTGCACTGATTGCCCAGCTATCCAGTGCATTGTGATTGGCCAAATGCCTCAAGCGTTTGATGGAAATGTTATGCCCCTCACCATACTGTGATGGCATGTCCCAGTCAGAACAGGACAAAACCAATAAAACACATTACAAGCTAGGCGTTTGTTGCATCCAGTGGGGACATATACTTATAATGAATAATGTATTTAAATGTGTTGCGTTGCATATCGTGCCGCGTTAACATAAAACCATGTCTGCATTTGTGATCGGAGAAACAACAAACAACAAGCACTACTTTACACTGCTTAAAACTCTTGAATCAAATGCTTGAATCATCAGTGGCAAATTCTTAAAAAATAAAAACATATTTACAGACTGTGAGTCAGAAGCACCAGACTGTTCTTGCAAAGAGGGAGGAACAGCCGGCGGACCTGAGTGAGCGGCGGACAGAAGCTAGAGTGAGGAACGGTCGATGGCTTGCAGCAATCACATGTGACGATCCAGGGATGGAATCCGCTTCGTCCAAGGTGAAAGTCGATCTGACGATCAATAGCGCAAAGTTGATGTATTTCCTTAATGACCAGCACGGATCAGCTCTAGGCATGATGAAGCGGATATTGTCCTCTTTTGGAACGCTAAACAAAGTAGTTTCACAATAAAACACACAGCGTCTCCACAACATGGCGTCGGCAACAGCAACAATACTACAGCGAGAATCAAAGCTATGCCTTCTTTCTTTGCGTGAACATTTGGGTGGCATTATGCAAATCTTCCCACACAGTGATGAAAACGTGGGGGCATATTAAAACGAAGCATTTTAGGAGGTCGTGGACAAGTCTTAATTTTATAAAGAATATCTCTTTGGATTTGAGACTTTAGTCTTTGCAACTTAACAGATCTTCTTTATGCACCAAGAGCTTGTAACACTCCAAAGAGAAAGGGAAATTTTAAATTGCATCATATGAACCCCTTTAAAACACTGCTTAAAAGTTTGGGGTTTTTAAGATTTTTTTCTTTCTGTAATAAATACATTTTCCTATTACTTCTGAAGGCTATTTTAGGTTAACAAAAATCTCAGAATATATAAAAATATACTTAATATATTCAAATACTACAATCCTGACAGAAAGCATATAAAAACATAATTATTTTCCCTCACCATTACAATATCCTTGTCAGTCTATGCTTAAATTCAGTGAGATGGGACCAAAAGTATAGATCCAGCGCCCTCTATGCAATATGTGAGTTATTTGCAAGACACGCCCAGTGTTTATTTATATGTGCCAATTGGCTGATTTACATGTCTTTCAGGCATTATCCGCTCCCATCTGGATGTGTCTGTAATTCGTTTAACTTTACAGTAACAGAAACAGATCATATAAAAACAGATAACAGATAATTAATAAATTTAAGGAAATATATGTTGCCGTTAAATAGAAGTAGCCCCTCTCCAAAAAATAAATACAAATAAATAAATATTATTTGCTAAATCGAATATAATAAATTATCACATATTACATTTAGATAATAAAATACATTTAGATAAAAAAAAAATAATATGTTATTTATTTAATATTAATTTATTAAATACATGCATGGCCAGCAGCACCGCCTATACTTTGTTTTAATTGGTTAATTTCTGACTCACAGCCAATCAGCTTGCTTGCTTCGGAGTTCACGCAGCCTGACATGTTCGCTAGTTCCTAGATGAATCTGGAAACCTGTTGCTTACATAGACAGTAAATCGCTTCAGATGCGTTTCTGACTCCGAGAAACTTCCAAAGAAAATTCGACAGCACGAATAAAAGGTTTGTTATTTTTCCCCCATTTGTTCACAGCACAGATGTATATTAATTTAGCTGCATTGTATCGGTCTTTACGTAATAATAAACCAAACATGTTTTGTACTGTACTCATGTCCACCACTTTCTGTAGAGGTCTAACGTTAAGTAAAGATGCAAACCATGGTACCATGGTATGTGTGTTACCGATATACAGTGTTAAAGATAAACACCCATGCATACAAGTGCACAAATATATGTACATAGTTTTAAAATCGACATGGATTAATTTGTTGGGATTAAATGGTTTACACGACTGTCCAGTCGAGATCCAGGTAGCAAATAAAACTCATTTTTGTACTGACAGGAAAAGGTATTGGTTCTGTAATATATTAAAACCACCTCAACTCTCATACTGTACATACGTTGAATCGGCAAACAACTCACCTTGAGGATGAAGAAGATATCTTCTCGTTATCACCAAGCAATGGTGAGTACTCAAACCTACAAGACACTGTCTGCTGCATTATGTTCTCACTACAGTATTAAAACATACAGGCATATACTATCAAAAAAGTTATATATAATTGTTAGACTAATGAAAGGAATCCAGAGTTTTTTTTTTTCTTTTTTTTTTCTTCTTCTCCAGCTTCATAATCCAAGCGTTTCTTTCCAGGTTTATCTCGAAAGATACTGTTTACCTGTTCTCTTTATCGCCACCCAATGGTGAGTCTACAAACATGCAAGACACTGTCTGCTGCATTATGTTCTCACTACAGTAATAATACATACAGCAACACATTATCAAGAAAGTTAGAAATACCATTTAGAATAATGAAAGGGATCCAGAGGTTTTTTTCCAGCTTCATAATCCAAGCATTTCTTTCAAGGTGCATCTTGAACGATATTACTTACCTATAGCCATATGAGATCATATTCATTTACTGAGTCAACAAATGCAATGAAAGCAGCACCGTTAAACCCATTCCTACTGATGCCACAAGAGAACTGCATGGAATGCGGTAGAAAGCAGTAACTGTTAGATGTACTGCAATGTTTAATAGGATTATTCAGCATGAGCGAAAAAGGGAGGTCAGAATCAGGTCATAGCATGCAATAATCTCAGTTACAGGCGCCATCAGTACAGAAAATGTGAGGGTTTGCAGCTTACCTAGAGTGTATGCGAGTTGTGTGTGTGTATGTGTGTGGTGCGTGGACTGCTGCAGTCTCCCCTGTGGGCTAATAGATTCGAGATGACATGTTCTCCGCTTCCATGCTGAATGTTCAGTGAACTTTCTGGCACAGAGGCTGCCTCTAAAGTGGGTTCAACCAGAGGTTAATATAAACAAACAGCAGAAAATGGAGAGCCAGGGATTATTAAATGTTAGGATGACTGACAAATCCCTCATTGCCATTAGCCCCTGGCCTTCACCTATGCCCCGCTTTCCAAAAAATACTCTACAGTGGCTCAACAATTTTCTTTCTTTTTTCTTTTTTCTTTTTTCTTTTTGACAGTGGGGTGTTTAGTGCCAGCCATTGGGGGCTGAGAATTTGTAATGTGTGGTCAGACTGTGAGTCACTTGACCAGAGAAAGCTTTTGCCAAAATGTCCCGTCACTACAGATGAAAGATTGTGTGCACATATTTTAATGAGTTTAAAAATATAAAGTGTTGGGAGGTGTTTATGACAACCGATGTGACCGTCATCTAACAATTTATTTTTTAATGTTACTGTTCTCATTATGAATTATATTTACCAGGCATCCCAACACTTGACAAATTATTATATATATATATATATATATATATATATATATATATAATATATATATATATATATATATATATATATATATATATATATAAAAATAAATAATAATAATAATAATAATAATAATATCTTATCTTTTATTTTTTTGTGTGTTTTTACAGTATCATATATTTTAGGTTCAGGGTACTAAACAATTATAAAGTATGATTATTGAAGTATGATCAGGATGTATAAAATATTTATTCTATCTATCTATCTATCTATCTATCTATATATATATATATATATATATATATATATATATATATATATATATATATATATATATATATATATATATGATCATACATAAACAGCTTAAAAATGTAGTCTTTTTCACAAAACCTTCAAGTAAATTAACTTTTTCAAGTAAATAAAGAACAGAAAGGGAAAAGAAAGGCGACAAAATGTTAGATTCAAAGCAAGAATAACAGTGCAGGGTGAAATTCATACATATCTGAACATAAATATTTAGATATTGTGACAATATATGAATTAATTTGTAATCTTTCTTTGTATGTGCTTTGTTTTGAAGTCTTTTTCAATGCAGTAGAAAACCACATGCACTGCCCTCTTGTGGATAAGAAATTAAATTGCAAAAAGTATGACTTTTTTTTTTTTTTTTTGATTTAACAGACAAACCTTACCATCCACCATCATCATTTGCAGCCTGCATTAAAAATAGAGAGAGTTTAGTCTGTTATCTACAGCTGGGTAAACTTTAATTGCAGCTCCAGTTTGACAGATTGTGTATGGAACATGATTGTTCTTTTGCTAGTTAACAATATCTGCAGTGCTCCTTTGAAATTCCTGCTCATATGGAAAGAGTTAATTCAAGGATGTGAATTGTCCCTGTCCGAGCAGCTGAAATTTATCACTGCCAGCGCCAATGTGCAAATTTTGTGATGTCGGCAGTGCATTGTTAACAGTGATTGTCATCTAATTAAATCGTGGCTCGTCACAAGAGATGCTTTTTATGCTGAGATAAGCATTGGGAGTCTACTCAAGCGTTCCCAAGATCAATAAAGATGTTCCCTTCTGGATTACGAATAGTCTGAGGGTTACGTGGGGCAGAGGAATTAATTAGGAAAGAATTATTTTATCCCCCCCATAGACACACTTTCATAGTTGGGTAGTTGAGGTGGGAAGAAGGGTGTTTAATGGTTTGATATCAGCTTTCACTCTGCTTTAATGCAAATGTTTAAGAGAAAGCATCAGGAAAACTTCTTAATCCTATCTATCTCAAAGCAAATTAAAAAGTGTAACTAAAATTAAGTGTTATGTGTACTACATGTGTTGTGTTATCCATGATTTCAGTCTGGAATCTACTCAGCGTTACTGAAATTATAAAAGCAATCATCATTTTTTTCACAAACATACACGTTTATATACTGTGTGTGTGTATGTGTGTATGTATGTATGTATATATATATATATAATAGTTACAATAAGTAATATAATTTTAAGTAAAGATGACATGCAGTCAATTTTGTTTTTGTAGATTCGTGCAGATGTATTGATTGATTTAGTGCATCCAGGCAGCAAACGCTTGGTGAGCTCTAACCTGTCTAAGTACACTCTCATCAGTTTTAATGTGTTCAGTCTCATTGACTTGACACAAGCCGGGGTCTCAGTCCAATTCACTGCATCATTCCTTCCTGAAAGAGCACAGCTTGAGACCCTTAGCAAAACCAACAGTGCTTTTTATTGCTGAAATGCAATCAAATCAATATATATACAGTATGGTTTTTTTTTTTAGATTCTATTCACAAGATATGGCAGACTAAACACTGGGAATTTTGCTGTCACTTGCTTGGCTGATTTCTTTTGTTGTTGCTGTGATCACGGAACAATCCCAGATATCACCGTCTTTGTTCAAGCTCTTTTGTAGACGGCGGCACATATGCACATAGTGTTTTTTTTTTGTTTGTTTTTTTACAGCGTGCTCAGGTGCATGGCAGTGTCATCCCCCATTGCTTAGACATGCTTGTGCGGAGTGAGAGGTGAGCTTGCTAAAAGACACATAGAAAATAGACTGATTGCAGAATAGAAGTAGGTATGCCCGTTTAATGCACTCACACCATAACCCTGCCATTCTTTCATCAGCCCCCACGCAATCCACCCCAAAAACACACATTTTTTCCATTGGCCTTGTGCAAACCGAACAAAGGGAACTGGTAAAAAGTAGACAAGAAAGAAAAGCAACAACAGAAAAGCTGATGTTCTTATCTGTATAATCCAAGGGTGCTCAGAAGTAGCTTGGGGTTAAACCTCCCTTCACGCCTTGTTCCTATTTCACACTTTAATGGCGTTTTAATGTGACTGTCACTCTGAGGTAGGGTTCACAGCATTCAGGTGTGGTCTTCAAAAGAGCTGGAAGAGGAGAAAGCCTTTAATGCAATAAATAAGAAAAGCACCTATAGTCATATACAGTACATATAGCCCGGTTTCACAAACCAGGCTTAAGCCTAGTCACAGACTTAAAGTAAGTCTGAGCTCTTTCAACTGAAAGAAACATCCACTGATTGATCTTGAAATATATCAGTGGCCTTGTTTTGTCTCAAGAAGAACACCAGTAATGTATTTTCAAAGGTATGTTTATAAAAAAATTACTTTAATATCCTAATTGAACTTTGGCCTATAGTCTTGGCTTAAACTAAGCCCTGTTATACTATTGTGTATTTAATATACATAAATGTACATGTAAGATGTATATTAATTTCTAATATATTCATGTTAAGAAATGTATGTATATATATAGTCCCTAATAAAGTTCCAAAAAAAAGAATGTTTAATTTTAAGTCATTGAAATTGATATACTTTTTTTGTTGTTGTTGTTGCTTTTTTAATTAATTATTGGGGGAAAATGTATTTCCTAATATTAATATATCAGGATATTAGTACATATCTTCTATTTTTTTCAAACTGGTTTACCAAATTGAACAATATTCCTACCAAAAAAAAAAAAAAAAAAAAAATATATATATATATATATATATATATATATATATATATATATATATATATATATATATATATATATACACACACACACATACAATATTTACAATTTGTAGGATTGTTCAGTTTGGTAAACCAGATTGAATGCTCCTGTGTCCTTAATATCACTTCTGTCCTTTTAGTCTTTGTAATATATCTTCATCAGAATATAATCAGCATTTTTGATTGACACCCTTGTTCTTTACTTTCCTCCTATTATGCACTTTGTTAATTTTCATTTAAACATTCAAGTTATATCTGTTATAATTTATTAAGAATAATGTTTGTAACAGTTACAGAGTTCAAAGGTTAATGTAACAGAAATTACACATTTTCTCTCCAAAATATGGACAGTCAGAGGGAATTTTGGATAGGTAGGTTGTAGATATGAGGGTGGGATTACTTCCCGGAGGGAGATGAGAGATTACTTATCTCATTTATTTCAGTTTGGATACACATTTGATTTGATGGGATCAGATAGGATATACCGCAAGCTGTTCTCTTTTCTGAGCAATTGGATGTGCTCTGTTTGTACATAACATCGAACACACCAGCAAAGACTACCAAAAAGCGTACCATACATCTTTTTTTTTTTTTTAATAGTAAGCCCATTTTAACACAGAAAATGTATAGACCTTTATTTGGCAACCGCGTGTATATTGTCGTCAGAGAGGCAGAGCGGATACATGTGAGGCAGATTCATTCAGGAGTTTCACATTAGCATGGCGGCCAGTGTTATTACAGCTGTTATGAAATCTTGACAAAGGGGTGAATTCCACTCTCTTTTCCTCAATAATTGCCTTTTAATGCTCGGTCCTCTGTATCCACGGAAACATAAAAACGCCACACAGAATACATAGGAATTCCAGTTATTGCCTCAATGAAGCTATCACAATTGATAACATTAGAGGATAGCTGAAATCTCTACAGGCTGAATCTGAATGGTCAGAGACTGTGTTCAATAAACCATTAAGGAATAGTTTTGATTTTACAAAACCAAATGTGAGATGTGGTGATAGACTTTGACTCTTTGTGTACAGAATGAATAAAACAGCATCTATTGTTTGCTTTTGAAGTTTCCAAGTGCAGCCTACTCTGTGAATTAAATGAGTGTGTGGGAGCATTCGAATGTAGCTGCTGTTGGGGTGGGGTGGGGTGTTGGGGGTTGACAGAAGAAGAGAGGAAATGAGTTTATCCCAGGGGGTTCATTTGGAAATCTGCTCAGGTGTCGGCATTTTTAATGAATTTCTATAAATTCCAAATGACTGATAGTTGTTATCAGCAGCGGCTCTGGCAGTGATCTCTATTGCATAGTTAATTGAACAGCGAGCACAGTAATTAACAAAGTTATTCTCAGTGCTATGGGGCATTTGGTCTGAACCATTATGGATCAGAATAGAGAACTGTGCAATCAACAGGAAAGTTCTCGTTTCTGGAGAGCACAGTTGACAGATTTCTCATGACCTCCCATGACCAAATTTGTAAGTGAACTGCAATTAATTTTTACTAAACCAGAAATATGCGTATTTAACCATTTTGCCAAAAATAAATAACAGCTGGCACATTTTAGATAGAAAACAAAGTCTTGTTTAAAGTTAATTAAATGCAGTTCAAACACCATTGTAAATCCATAATGTGAATATAAATTGATATATATATATATATATATAATATATATATATATATATATAATATATATATATATATATATATATATATATATATATAATAAAATCAGGAACACCTGTTCAATTTCTTATTAATGCAATTATCTAATCAGCCAGTCACATGGCAGTTGATTCAATGCATTTAGGGGTGTGGTCCTGGTCAAGACAATCTCCTGAAATCCAAACTGAATATCAGAATGGGAAAGAAAGGTGATTTAAGAAATTTGGAGCGTGGCATTGTTTTTTGTGCCAGACGGGCCTGTCTGAGTATTTCACAATCTGCTCAGTTACTGGCATTTTCATGCACAGCCATTTCTAGGGTTTACAAAGAATGGTGTGAAAAGGGAAAAACATCCAGTATGTGGAAGTCCTGTGGGCGAAAATGCCTTGTTGATGCTAGAGGTCAGAGCAGAATGGGCCGACTGATTCAAGAAGAGCAACTTTGACTGAAATAACCCCTCGTTACAACCGAGGTATTCAGCGAAGATCCGGAGGTGAACCGCACCCGTTTACACGGCCGACGGGCCAGGATGCCGGGCCATCCTTCCCCTACCAGCGCCACGGCCAACGAGAGTGATGTGGTCGCTTGAGGAAGCCGCCGCCCCTCGCGCCCCCTACAGAAGAGGGGAGCGCGTGCGGCCACCGGACTCCGCCCCTTACCTGGACCCTTCCTCCATGAACACTGCCTGACCCACACGAACCCCGCTGCACCACGAGGACACCAGATCCCCAGTTTATTTTGGACACTCTCCTCCTTTGGCCACTTTTATCCCCTGTTTTATTTGATTTTCTGTAAATAAAAGCCTCTCCGAGGCCTGACGCCACGGCCACTGTGTCTGTCTTGTGCTCCTCCCGTCACTATCTATATATATATATTAGAGGTGGGCATAGATTAATTATTTTAATCTAGATTAATCTCACTGTGATTTTGAAATTAATCTAGATTAAAGTGGCTCATTCGAACTCTCATTCGAAGAAGGCATTCAGAATATGTGTTACCCAAATAAAATTGACAAACAGTAAGTCTTTGAGAAGGGGTTTATAAAGCTAGGTGGTGCATTAGAAAAGAAGCTCGTCTCCTGTTTCCAAAATGCATCACAAAGTGCTTGAAAAAGCTGTAAACTAATTCCACATTGCACAAGTTGCAAACAACATTACTCCTGTTTCACACCAATGTTTAAGTTTTTTTTCAAGTTTGTAGGTGTCAAGGTACAGAAAACAAATAATAGCACTGGATAGTCTTCAATGAAAAAATGAAATATACAATCAAACCTACATTTATTCATCTTCAACATTTCTCACATTATTACAGTTTTGCTATATATATATATATATATATATATTATATATCAAAAATTATATCTGGTTTCTGAATAATTTTTGGTTTGACTGTTAAAACTACAATGAAATTCAGTCAAGAGCAGTGAGTGATTTTCATTTTCATTTTCTTGGATTAACATTACAGCAGCCACTAGCTAAATTAGGCGCGGTCACTTAAAGAGACAATGAACGCATCCAATATAATACACATCCCATTTTTTTCCTTAACTGTTTACTTTCACTTAAGAAATAATTGAGTTTTTTCGAACATCATTTCCAAGGTGGATATTTTGACACATTTTGTATGTATTTGTCGGCACAAGTTCTAGTGTTTTGAGACGTCTTTCTCTGTGGAGCCCTGAACACCAGAACATTGTGGTGTTGAATTGGGCTCTTTCACATCTTTTTGCTTGTTCAAACTGCGATCTGCATTTGTTTGTTCGGGTGCAGGAGTGAACTTCGCAGAAGAGAGCTCGGGTCAGTGTCGCTGTCCGTGATACGCGGCTCTCTCTTGTGCGCACCTAACGGCACGCGCTACTCTGTTCAGCTTTTCCGCGTCTAGTTTTTGGATGCTTTAATGTTTAAATCGACAAGCGGTATGGCTTAACAAAACGTGAGAAAGATAAGCTTTCGTGACGATGCGCAGCAGTGGCCATGTTGATTATAAGTGTGATGCACAGAATTTGAGGGTAATTCAAATAAACAAATGTTAATTTGATTGATAGTGTTATTTATTTCCCAAGTTTCTATATATTTAAATAGTATTATTGTAAATTCTTCTGGCCACGATAATCATGTTGTGAAAACCTGATATCTTGACAGACCCTAAGTGTGAATGGGCCTTTTATCAGTATAAATATATATAGTGTAATTAGGAATCTTTCTCGCCATTTGTGTGTGTATCCTAGGATGTGTTATACTGGGCCATTTAGGCCCCTCTCCTTTCAGTGGATTGGCGGAATGGGGTTGGTGCTGGCTTGCCATGCCTGACTGGCCCCTGACCCTGGGGGTGACTCGCATGTCTGGGTCATGTAAGCTCCTGTAACCCACTTCTGTGCTGACAAGAGCCTGACAGCTACCCTGCTCCTGCCACACACACTTTTTTTTTTTTTTGAGCTTATCATTTAAAAATTAAAAAACAGAAAACAATGCATATTACCCATTTCTTACTGACATTCACATTTCTATTTGGTGAACATAGAAGTTTCTGGGTATTCTTTGCATGTTGCCTTGCATGACAACAACATCCTCATGTGCCATAGCTTTTGTTTACCCGGAAAAGATTGTTCCTTTTTATTTTTTTTATTTTTATTTTTTACACTAATCTTTGAGAAGGCAGAATGTTTCTCAGCACAGCTTGCCCCACATTCCTTAATGTGTCTGTGACTGGAGATGCCTGACCTCAGTCATACTATTTTTGCTCCCTCTGTTCTGAGTTTTACGTCAGAAGACACTGCTTATTTTATCGCTTTAATGGATGCAGTCCGAATCGTACAATAAACAATATAACCCCATTTCACCCTGAATGTATTGGTGGCAGCACTTAGGTACTGTATACATCTTTCTGCAACTTTCTTGTCTTATTCATTGGAGGATTATTTTGTTTTTCTCTGATTGTTTTCTTTACTTTCTCTCTTTCATGCTGTTGAAAGGTTATGTATTCCAAACATGGCTAATTAAAGGGTTAGTTCATTCAAAAATGAAAATTCTGTCTTTAATTACTCACCCTCATGCTGTTGCAAATCTGTGAGAGCTTTGTTCATCTGCGGAACACAAAATACAATTTTTGTTGAAATCAGAGTGCTTTCTGACCTTACATAGATAGCAACGCAACTGACATGTTCAAGGCCCAGAAAGGTATTAAGGACAGCATTAAAATATAACATAAATGGTTCAACCGTAATTTTATGATGCCACAAGAATACTACGATTTCTTCTCTTCCTGGTCAGTCTGTGCCACCAATTATGAGAATACCACAAAAAAAAAAAATATTATTCTTGTAGCTTCATAATATTACGGTTGAACAACTGAAGTCAAATAGACTATTTGAATGGGGCTGGGTAAAAAAATAAAGATATCTCGGTATTAATCAATTCCCCTTTTTATGGAACGATATCCGTTCTTAAATCTCAAGATTCGATTAGTGTAGCCTGTTTTAGGTTAAGGGATGGAACAGCATTGTGCTTGGGTGCTTTTAATATGAAACAAAGTCTGAGGTTTACATTTCTGTCCATTGTATTGCAGTATTCAAACAAATGTTCTTTTGGCGCGGTTTATTGTGGAGCGAGAGCTCACTGTAGCACTTCAGTTCAACAGACGCTGCAGTGCGAGGCGCCCATGAACTAATCATCTCCTCCACATTAATACTACCACAAAATAATCACGGCTAAACTGGATCTGTATCCTGTGTGTCAGCCGCGCAAATACGTCAATAAACAATTATACGTAACGTCACATTTACCTCAGAAACAAACATATTTGCTGACTATAAACTTCTAAGTCAGGTAGAAAAATAAACTGTAGAGAGGGGTAAAAAAAAAAAATCACCAAACTGAATTTTAAGCCTTTTGTGGGTCTGGAAATAACAACATTAGCTCAACAAACTGTTTGAATTTGAGTCAAGACAACCTGTTTTTGATCAGTGGAAAACTATATATGAAGCCTAACCATTACCTGTGAATCTCCTATTCACTTGAAGAACCAATTGTGCTCACGCCATGGTGGATTCGCTATTTTCGCAGCGAAATTTGTAAGCGCTAAGACTGAATGCGTCTCCAAAGAGATAAGGGATCGCTTGTGCGGGAGCAAATAGGTAGGTTAATTCTGATAAATGCAATGCCTATTATGAAATGTAGGGATAATATGACATTTTATATTTTGAAAATGGATTTATATTATATTTACTTATATGTGAAAATGACTGAAAATAGCAAAAAGTACTTGTCCTGCCTAGTGCCACATTGCGCCAGATATATAATAGGGCCATTGATCTTTGAAGTTTTACCACATTTGAATCTGTTCTGAATAATTTCCAATCAGTTTAGAATTCATAAAAAAATATGTAAGTTCTGTTTGATTCTAACTACTACTATGATAAATATAAGCAAATATGATGTTCTTTCGGTATAGTTACGCTGGACTGAGTTGTGGTACCAAAGTGAGAAGCGAGTGGAGTGTGGAGACGCCGACTCATCAGAGATGACAGTTGGGTTCTCGGGGCAGTGCTGAAGCGCTGCTGGCTATGGACACTGAGAGTGCAACACCTGCTCCTCTGCAGCTAACCTCCTTCCAGGGTACAGAAAGACATCACAGACAAATCCCCCTCCCAAACCCCTCCTTTTCTTTCCTCTTACCAGACAGACTCGCTCACTGACCCAATCCACATCTCCTGCTCTGTGGTCTCCAGATCCTCTCTGACCTGACCCAGAACACTGACTTACACAACTGCCAACACCTCAAGAACCATCTGTATTTCTGCCTCCCTTCTTTCGTTCTCTCCATCTCCTTCTCTTTCTCTTTCTCTCTTCAGATCATTGTGTGTGCATTGCCGTTTCTTTTCAAACACAGTGGCATAAGCTGTGCCTCTACTATTTGAATACTCTACTATTTACTATTGGAAGTGGGAAAGAGGTTAAATGAATATGTCTAATTATATATAGAGTATAATTATATTATACTGTATGTCTGACTGAAATTGTCAGCTGAAATAAGGAAGAAAAAAAATTATGATGTAGGATCACATAAGTATGTTTTCTCCCAAAAAGTGTTATACATTAGTCTTTTTAGGAAATTTAAATGTTTTGGCAATAAAAATGGAGAATGAACATAAATAATTTATCTAATGTACTGTATCTATCATTTTGCTAACACTATTACTTACATCATCTGGCACACTTTACACCATTTCTACCATTTTTGGGTAAACTGCTCATTTAATAATTTGTGGATAATATTTAAATACATAATTTACTTGGTTTTATGCCATGGTAACTTGCAATTTTTGACTTCTTTTCTCTAAACAACACATTTTTTATAGCACTTTTGAACTGATGTTAGACCTGATTAAAAACATCATGAAATATATAACATGTACACATAAAAATATAGAAAATAGTCATTAAAAACTGGCAGTTCTGCCCGTCTCCTCTCTTGTAGTGGGTCTATTAGCTCATTGCTGCGCTCACACTGTCATTTGAGTCTGTTACACTAGTAAACTGCCTTGTTACCCATGTGTCTTGTTGTGCAGCCTGACCAATTACTTTTGATCTTAAGAGGACATGACATTTGTAGGCTTTGCACTCTGAAGTGACTGCACATGTTAAAAGATGCATCATGCCTTTTCCCTCGCAAATAATTCATGGTGCCAAGTTTCTAAGGGCATTGCTCTTTGAACCTAAAAGTACAAGGTTTAAATATAGGTCCTTGGAGTAACGTGCACTAGAGGGGTCTTTTTAGGACCATCTTAACCGGGTCTCTAAAAGCCATATTTGCACTGGAACACGGCATCTTCCATGCCCCAATGTTTGCACTTTTAATTTGCATAAACTTGTCGGCCTCGTGCGTGAATTTTGTGCATTTGTGGTTTTATGAATCTTTAACAGTGTGTGTACAGCTGCCTGATCACAGAGCTCTTTCTGACAGTCACCGATGCGACTGGCTTGAACTTTTGAACCGGGTAATGTTCTATGCAAAGGACGTTCTATTCTCTGCGAGTGGGGTATTTGTAGAATTCCCACAGCTTTAAGAGGAGGTATGGAATGAACTGATCTAATAAAACAATTAGATGATTGTTGAATGTATCAAAACAGGCATTGGTGGTGTTCGCGTGTACATGGGCAAGGATCACATTAAGATGTAGTTGGAAACACTGTGCAGTATTTTGAATCTTTAGCTGTACTCCAGCTGTCTTTGAACTCTTAGAGACAGATGCCCTCTTTCTTTCTGTCTTATGGTTCTGCTAAGTCATGACTCATTTGGGTATGACTAGGACCCTCGCTCATTACTATCCTGAATCAGATTGACGCAACAGGTCATCTGTGGGCCATAGCACTTCATTTGTTGCTCATATTCAGTAGTGCATAGCAAAAAATTAAGGTTTGTCATTATTTACTTCTCCCATTTTGAATAAAATGCTGAGAAAGTGTCTGTTTGACACGTTTGACTCAGAAGCTTGTTTAAAATAAAAGTAATTTAGTATTTTTTTAATAGCATTTCTGACTATTTTTCCTCGGAATTCTGAATTTATATCTGGTATATATATATATATTGTAATTCTGAGTTTATATCTCTCATTCCCACAATTCTTTTTTTTTTTTCCCACAAGACTTTTTTTTAAAAAATGTATCTCAGTTTTTGCATCTTGCAGTTATGAGTTTAAATCATAAAATTATTAGAAAAACGGCAGAATTGTAAGATAAAAACTCATAATTATGAGAAAAAAGTCCATATTGTGAGATGAAGTCACAATTATCTATTTTTTTTTTTTTTTTTTTTTTTTTTTTTTTTTGTCCTGTGGCATAAGCTTCCACTGAAACTGCAAGTTAATTTCACAAATACTAGCAAATAATTGGTAAGCGACATATTGTATTAATTGTGAATTTTCATTTTAAATATACTCCAATCATCTTTTTTTTTTTTTTTTATATGTTTTTGAATATTTTCCCCATTTCTAGTTTGAAGACTGCTTAGGATTCATACCATTTTCAAATGTAAGTTTTGATTATATTATATTTATATACTTCTACTATACTATTATACTTTCTATATTTCTATTAGTTATATTTCCTACAGAAGGAAAAAATCTGATTGTCCTGAAATGATGACAGAATTTTCAGTTTTGGGTGAACTTTAACTTTTACTGTGGGTTTATATTTTTTATTGTCATTTTAGCTGTATACCATATGGTATTTAGAATCTTTGCCGCTACATGATGCAGACACATCAACCAATAAGCCACAGGTGGAAAACTGAGCCTGTATAGTGATTAGTTGTTTTTTCCCCATGCACAGCATTATGAAGTATTTGTTACTGTGATGGTAAAAATGAATGAAAAAGACCACGAGGCGATGCAAATGGGTCTTTTGATCTGTCAACAAACCTGCAGCTTGTTTCCTCTTTTACCCAGTAACTGCTAATGGGTAATATGATGTATTGCATGTCAGCTTGGCATTATTAGATACGCACTCAAAGAGTCTTGTTCATAAGGATTTTTTTTTTTTTTTTTTGCTTATTCAGCCATTTGAATTCTCGCCTTTCATATACAAAATTACTCTGATGGATTGATAGGAGAACATGTACTAACAGGGAGAGAGAGAGAGAGAAAGAGAGGCTGGCGTGGATGTTCATGCTGGCAGCGTGGATTGTGGCATCTGTTGATGAAGAAACAGCATACTGCTGTAAGTCACGTTTCTTCTTTTCTTGTTCCCAAAACAAATTTTGATGTGTTGAGTGTTGTCATCTGTTTTTTCCTCCTTTTAAATGAGTTGTGATATATATCTTTTAGCTTAAATTACTAATATGAAGGTGATTGCTGTTAATAATTTGTTATTTTCACATCTAAACAATGAAATATACAAATATCTTGATTGATTTTGAGTAATAAGTGCACATTGGTCATTTTTTGTATCTGTTGTATTGTATTGTCAGCCTGTAATTGTTTTCAACATTGTAGTTGTTTTAATGTATCATATGGGCAGTTTAGTGTAACGTGTTTATTGCACGAATGTGTCACATTGCTAAATTCAGTCGAAGATGAATGTCTTTTGTATGTTTTGAACTCTAGTTTGGGGAAACAAGTGCCCCCTGGTGGTAATTAAATGAACTGGAAAATGGAGATTGAACTGTTTAAACTGAATTTAAATCCACTGCATTTCATGTATTTGTTATTAGTTGCTCTTGCTGTTATGAGATATTTTAGTATGACATGCAGAGTAGTGCATCTGTGGTGCTAATATTTTATTAAATCTGTCAAAGGAAAACAATAATGCAGACAGATGATACCTTTTGAAATATTTTTATATTTTTTATATATATATATATGTATATATATATATATATATATATAATATATATATATATATATATATATATATATATATATATATATATATATATATATATATATATATATTTATTTATTTAGTGAAAAGAGAATATTATATAATAACTAGATTTTACAATCCAGGTGAATATTACATAAAATCTGTTGAATTAAACGTATTTTGAACTGTAGGTGAATAGTGTCAAAGTCAAAATCATGAGGAAAAGTCAAGAGAGATCAGTGGAAGCAGATACTAAGCACATGCTCAAACAAACAAATAGGGGATGTGAGCTCTTGCA
This sequence comes from Carassius gibelio, assembly GCF_023724105.1. NCBI lineage: Eukaryota > Metazoa > Chordata > Actinopteri > Cypriniformes > Cyprinidae > Carassius > Carassius gibelio. Next base: position 11,618,793 of record NC_068413.1, on the reverse strand, counting down.
CAGCCAGATGGTTCAAGCATGCACGTTTGCACGCGGAGGTCATCGGAATGGAGAAAATAAGAGAGAAAGAGAGCACAACTCTTTTAATCTCATCGGCAGAGCCACATTCCCATAATGGAAAATTAATAACATGAGCATGATTTCAGATTAAACAGAGCAGTTAGGACCATTAGATCACTTTCATTGCTGGCTTTAGGGCAGTGGATCAGGGATTTTCCCCCAACACAAATCCTGCAAAGTAGGTCAGTGTCTATTGAGTATTAGCACCATGGCTGTGATCCTGTTGTTTTAGCTCCAGGACAAGGAATTAACCCCTGGGACAGCTGAACAGGATAGGGCAGGGGTTGTTTGAAGGGTAAGTCGAGGGGGTAGGATGGAGGGCATGATTAGATCAGCCTCCGGCCAAGAGGATGGACATAGTCAAATGTAACGAGTCCTAAACCCTTTAGCCTTTACACTTTACTTCTAATACCTATACACCCTCTTTATATTTTCTCTCAGTAGAGCCAACTCTCCATCAGTACCTGTCAGCAGCCTTCTCCATTATTTTCTCCCACATTAGAACTTCTTTATCTATAACTTAAGCCCCGCTTCCAGGACCAAAAACAATCAACTTTTTTATTGTTATCCAATGCTATATAACATAAAATGCAATAATATTTTGAAATACTAATACAATCCCAAATAACTATTTTCGTTTTGAATATACAGTATATTACAAAGTTTATTCATTTATGGCAAAAGGTTTCAGTGCCACGTGATCCTTCAAAAATAATTTTCAGAATTGATTTATTTATTGTTATTTTAATAGTTATTTATAATTCTGTATTTATTTATTTATTTTCCCCAATATTGTCCTTGTCACGTTGTTTTCTTTTATTGTAACTGTAACCACACTTACTTCAGCTAAGTGATCTCACACCTTTCCAGCACTCCCCTTCTGCTGTGATCCGATGTTCAGGGACAGGATATTAGACGGAAAACGGTGGGAATTCTCACAGGAAGTGCAGCTCTGAGGGTGGGCCGTGCCGTCCTCGCTGAATTACGTGCATAGTTTACGACACATGCACCGTGCCTGTGCCTGACTTGCTGAACCCAGATAAGCTGGATCGAGGCAAGATGGCGATGAGCGGTAGGCGGTGTGTAGGTGGAATGTGTACACTGTACCCAGGGCTCAAATGACTTGACACGGCTCCAGGGACTCAGCTGGCTGGCAAAAGAATAATCAGCACACATACCAGAAGAACCAATTACAATCAATGTCTGTAATAACCACGTCCTGGAGTTGTCCGTTACAAAGATCATGAACAGAGGTCAAGGCTCTCTCAGATTAGTGGGGCTTGTTTTGCTTGGGTAGCTGTGGGCGCTGCAGGGGACCAGGGACACTGGCAGCGCCTGTCAGATACCAGCGGAAGTGAGCTAGGTTTATTTCCACATGGAAAATTTTCCTTGTATTGGACTAAAGAAGAACTGTAGTATATTCATCTGGTAGTGCCGTGCATTATTATCTCTGAGAATCAAGCTTTTTTTTTTTTTATGGATACATTTTTTTCCAATCCAAATGTTCAGTTTTGCATTACCATGTCTAAAAGAAGTGAATAGACCAATGCTTCAAGAATAGAGCCCAGAAAACGGACATTGGGTGAATAGTGGCACGTAACAAAGGACGACATCAGTATCAGTGTTATCTGGCAGGTTTGAATAGGAGGAGTAGATGTATGCAAAACTGTGCCTAATGGAGCAGGTATAATAGATGGGAAAATTCCTATTAATGACATATCAGCAACCTCCACTCTGGGCTGATCGCTCAGTAATGTCATTAGCACTGGTATGCAGGCTTCTGGGAAGAGAGAGTGCTGGAGTCTTCCGTTGGGAGAATGGTGTCTGGTGCATTGGAAAACACCAGAGCAAAAGGCAAAGGATATAGCGAAGACCATTGCATTGAAAGACTTTTCATGCAAGAGTTTTTGAAGAGTGGAGGCTCTATGGGGAGCCGTAAGCCAGGACTCTGTAGTTGAGCCTCTTGCTTTTGGCCTAGCTTCTGAAACCCAATGAAAGAAAGAACTGGACTAAACTCTGGGGTAATCTATGATGTCATTAAAAGTGATCACATCTGCGTCATCTGATCTGATGCTACTTTGAACTGTATGTTTTCCTTTACTACCTCTTGAAGTGATAACTCTTATCTATATATCGTTCTCTGTTGTTCCATCTATCTATTTATCTATCTGTGACGAGAGGGGCGGGGCCGAGAGCCGTGGGAACAGAACGAGGCTGGTGGAGTTAATGTTAATGTGCTATATCTGCGCCTCTCACCGGTCTCGAGTCCCACGGAGGAGCTCCAGAAGGATAAAAGGAGGAGCAACGACAGTGCAAGACGAGAAAGGACCAGGCCTGAACTTTATTTGTTTTTTTGGTTTGGTTTGTGCACGACAGTCGTCTGCGAGGGGCTGTCACGCTACTTGTGTTTATTATATTATTAAAGTTTTGTTTAAATGTTCGCCACTCGCCAGTTCCCGCCTCCTCCTTCCCATTACTACATACTTTGTTACACTATCTATCTATCCATCCATCCATTCATCTATCCATCCATCGTTTTATCATTCTTTCTATATATCGTTCTAACTATCATTCTGTCGGTCTGTCATTCTTTGTAATCTTATCTATCCTTCTATCCATCTATTTACTGATAGTTATATCTATATATTTATACTGTAGTTCTATCTATCTATCTATCTATCTATCTATCTATCTATCTATCTATCTATCTATCTATCTGTCTGTCTGTCTGTCTGTCTGTCTGTCTGTCTGTCTGTCTATCTATCTATCTGCCATTCTTTGTCATCTTATTTATCCTTCTATCCATTTATTTATTGATAGTTATATCTCTCTGTCTGTCTGTCTGTCGTTCTATCGACATTGTCTATTAATCTGTCATTCTACGATCTATAGTTCTTTTAACTTTATCTAACATCATAGTCGTACATTACATAGCAATTGCTACATGTTCAGCATTCACTATGTAATTCTCTCTCAGTATAAATAAGCCGAATAAATATGATAACAACACTATTGCTTAGTGTTTGCCAAAGTCAAACAATTCACAAACTCAACAAGTGATAGCTCATATAATGACAGGACAGGAGTAAAAGCAGACTTGGACATTAGTTACTATGGCAACTTGAGCAGAGAAGTGTGTGCGTGCGTGTGGAAGAGAGATATGTTTCCCTGCAGTAGGACAATGACGCCAGCTGTGTGCATGATTGGCATCCCAATCTGTTTTGAGTGATGTGCCAGAGGAGAGGTGGGAATCCGGTGCAAATGACCTCTTTGACCTTTTCTCAAGCCCACATTTCACAAAGTTTTTTCCACCATATTAGAGTCTTTCACAACAAACAGACCTCTTCGTGTTCATTATGTGCTAGTCAGCAGGCTCTGTGCTTGGTTGTGATATATATATATATATATATATATATATATATATATATATATATATATATATATATATTATATATATATATATATATTTTTTTTTTTTTTTTTTTCATTTCATTTCATTTTATTTGTAAATATTTTCTTTAATATTTTGTACCCTAAATATAATGCCTAATTCCAAATATGATTTTGAAAGTCTGCAGAATCAGTAAATTTGTGAAGTTGCGGTGTCAGATGGTAGGGTCAAGTTATCTATGACCTCATTTCAGTGCAGCACAGTTGTTTACACTGTCATTATCAAGTCTTTCAATGGCATTACATAGTAATTTAAAGAGAATCACAGGTGAAGGTCAAGGCTGTTACAAAAATACAGCAGATCGGATCACACACTAAGGAAAGAAACAGTCAAAAACATAAAAACACAGGCTTGAGGATCTGATGGGGTTTGCTCAGATGAGTTACGAACAAGCTTGTGGAGATACAGTATATGGAATCACCTGTCAGAAGGCTCAGGTCAGTGGGTTTACAGATGGTATTATGATGTTAGATGGCCTGGCGGGAAAGGAGGGGGCAGCGGGAAGTGAACAGCAAGCAGAACCCATCGTTGTCTCATTAGTTCTACTAAAACACAAGATGACCACACCAATATTCACAGAGCAGTGCTTTTTAAATATAGTCTCAGATGTTTACCCATTACAGAGGCTTGACCTTAAATATATCACACACAATTTTTCACAAAATTTTGAATCTTCATCCATTTTTTGGCATTAAGACAAAGCAAGTCAGTGTTTTATTTAGTAACATCAAGGATTACAGCTCTTTTTAGTGCAGCCATGCACTCATCTTTTCTGACTGCAGAGGGCACTGAAGACACATGGCACAGCTAATGTAACACAACCGCTGTTTAGAGAAGGAGACCCATGATCTGTAGAAAAGTTGTGTGAAGAGATTTTAAAAATGGTGCACTATAATATATTAGATGATGCAGTTTTTGACATGCTTGCATAAAACCCTGAAAATATTTATACTGTAGAAATAAAAAAAGTACATTTAATAGCAACAATAATGAAAATAAGGATTTTTTTCATGAAATATATAATTCTATAATATAATTCTGTAATATAAGCCCTAAATTATATATATATATATATATATATATATATATATATATATATATATATATATATATATATATATAATTTATGACTTATATTACAGCCCATTTCATTTTATTATTATTTTATTTATTTTTTGCAACTGTCATACCAAAAATGAAAACAAAAAACTATTGGGAATTAAACAGAAATTAAACAAAACCATTAAAATCAAACCAACTATTGTTGTGGTAGATTTACAGTCATGAGTTTGCCAAAGCTGACACTGTTCTTTTTTAGTTTCTCTTTGAGTCATTCTTTTGTAAAGCGTCTGTTTTCTTACCAAAGCCACTTCTTGTACTTGAGATTAAAGTACATATAAGCTTCAGATAGAGAAGAGAAAAGGAAAAAGAGATATACAAAGAGAAACTGCCAGCAATTTAAGAACGGATCTCAAGAAGCTTAAATCCCCCTAAGCCTGAGCCCAAGCAATCTTTCAATCATGAACAGGCATCGCTGGACACACAGCCTTCCAACGCACACATACACTTTAACTTCTCTGCGCCTCGGCTATGTGTAGGATTAGGGCATTAATACCATTGATGGCATGTTCATTTTAAACTTTTGGTTTTTTTTTTTCATGCAAAATCAAAGCCACCTGGCTCCACTTATGTTAACATTTTTTTTATTTATTTTTTTTGTATCATAGGTTTTATTTATTTTTTTAATTAATTTTCCTGAAGAAAGGCTGCTTGACAAAACGCATGATTACAAGTTGTGTCTGTGTCAGAAAGCGAGGATCTGATGTATAGCATTTGTTAAGCTGTTACTCTCTGTAATGACAGCCAATTTGAATGCACATGTAAATGCCCGGGAGAAGTTTCCTCCATTCTTCTTAGCACAATGAGGGCTGCCTCACCGATTCCTAATATATATTAATCTGACACTCAGCACTTTGAGAAAGGGTTGTTGTGTCGTGTAATGAGCTGTTCGTACAGAGAACGATATTAGACAAGCTTTGGTCACCATGGCAATGCTCCAAACAATGTTTAAAACCAGGTTTGGTCATTTATAAGAAGCTCCGTCTGTAATTTATTTTACATGCCTCCATCACCAAAAGGCCCTTTTTTGTGCATAATTAGTCGTTTGTCTTTTAGTATCTCCAAAATGTGCATATACAGTGCTATTCTAAAACGCACCACTATATCATATTAAGTTATAAATAATGCGCTGGAGGAATTAATTAATTTTATATGTCTCCTAAACCCCCCCCCACACACATACACTAATTCCTGGCAGTATTTTACATTTCACTATGTCAGCAATTACTGATGCACTTCCTAAACAATGACATATCACATTCATTTCTCGAAGGTGGGCCAGTGTAAAATCACTTAGTACTCGGAGAAGGAGCCATTTTACGAATGGAAAGCTGTAATGGGCTCGTTACTTATAGATTTTGATTTTCTTACATAACAGACTATTAGTGATGGCAGTGCTTTTTAGTTGCATGTGTTCTGCTGACACCTGTACTAAAAATCGGTAAGGCATGCAGTATAGTTAGTAAACAATGAAAATATTGAATTAATAACAAATGTAGTGTCATTGTCTGTTTTGTCTCCATTATTGATATTACAAAAACTGATATTAGATGTACGCCTGTATGACTGATTGGAGATGATCAGAATGTGTTGTAGAGAGCTACTGTAACACCATTGTAAGTCTCTAATTGACACGTGTATTGAACAGACTGGAGGGGTCTCATTAATCCTATGAAGAAAGTGACTGGTCACAACATAAGACATCTCAGATCAATCAAGATCACTTGGACACCATTGATAAAAGTAATGATTTTCTCACCTGTTGTGACTAGTTTGTTTTGAGCTGCCGGCACCTAAGTGCTAAAGCACAGCCCTAAAACATACTGAACATATTTTAGAAAATTAAATATGATATGCTGTTCTGACAATTTGGTCCAGTGTAAAATAAAAAAAAAATTATTGTATTTATTGTAATTGTATATCACAGAGTATATGAGAAGTATAGTATATTGTGGAATTGTACTTAAGCTATTAAACTGCATCCTCATAAATAAATAACTAAATAAATACAAAATACATTATAGAAAATATGTATTAATAGAGTATATAAGCATATATTGTGTAATTGTACTTAAACAGTTAAACTGCAGTCTCATAAATTAAAGAATAATGTGTGTGTGTGTGGGTGTGGGTGTGTGTGTGTGTGTATATATATATATATATATATATATATATATATATATATATATATATATATATATATATATATATATATATATATATATATATATATATGCCAGACCAGAAATCTAGAAAATGTTTTGCCAATGGCTTTACTTTACTCTTTAATAATTTTAAACCCTTTAAAGCGATTGCTTGGTTTTCCATTTTAAGTGCATTACTGTAACCACAATTTTCTTTTTTTTTCCGACCAACTAAAGGAAAATTAATTAATAATAATCAACATCATGCCACAATGCTTTCATAACTAGAGCTTAACTTGTATTGAACCCGGATCAGTCCTGTTCTCCGAGACACCAGTGATAACATCTTTCAGGTACTTCCAGATGGAAAAACCTGGTGTGACTAATTATTGTATATTTCCCTTTAATTATTATCATTTATAACCACCAAAAGAAAAACATCAGCAAAACTTTGCAGAGCGGGAACAATGCCAGAACTCCAAATGAAGCGTTAGGATGGCCGGGCTCGGCCCCTAAACCAGCCCCTTCTGATGCATGTGTGAGTCTACAGCAATCGATGCATTGCAAGGCAGGCTGTTCTTGAACTGCCATGTCTTCACACAATGGTGTTACTTTTATGTGCTGGTAGGGGTTATTTAGTGCTCCGTTATTCAAGAATAATGCAGAGAGTTGTTGTAAGTGTATTAGCAACAATAGCACCTTTCAGTGAAACATTCTCCAGTGCTCATTACTATGACTAAACAAGCCAACAGTCATAATCCAAGACTTCAACTAAAAAACAGCCATATAATAGACCACAGCGGTAAAAATAACACTTAAAAATGACCTTTAAATAAATCACTGAGACTCAAAAAAAGACTATGGCGCTCCACAACAATTAAACCTGTAAAACATACACAACTTTGTCTAATTTTGCAGATTAAAAACATGTATAATGATTTAGATTGTACTTGTATTTAGACTTGCATTTGCCATTGAACTGAACATTGAAATTTTTTGGGAGGATTAAACTGTTTTTTTTTTCTTCTCCTTGTGCTCTTGCATTGCATTTTTATTTATTTTTTTAATATAAATAAGCGATGTTGTCTTTGACGGCTGCTCAACAAAGAAGGAGCTGTCTTCAGCTGTAACCTCTACACACCGGAGTCTGGAACATGACACATGTCAGGCTATGATAAATGGTGCAGAGTCCCAGTAATTTCACCAGGAATGCCCTTGAGATGCCCAAGACCCTGATCGGAAATGTTATTGTTGAATTAAACCATAGAAAGAAATCCCCCACCACCGACAATGAACAGAAACACACATAACAAAAAAGAAAAGGAAAAAAGTAATAAACTTTGCTCCTCTCCTATGCGTATATGTGCATGAGTTATGCTAGTGTGGTCATCCATCTTTTCTGCGTTCTCTATGCAGTTATATTATTTTGGTTAAACTGAAATTCAACTTAATACTCATATGATAAATGGCATTTATGTGTGTATGGTTAAATTGGCACCCTCATACTAGGGTCACCCACAGAATCTGTTTTTCTCACATACTGTGCAGTATGTCTGTTGTACAGATTTTCCCTCTGAAGTTCAAGTGGGGAACATGAACTCTTCCACCCTGAGTGCAAGATATTTTGCGGTGAAATGTCTTCCAGCTATTTCCTCACACTTTAATTAGAATTAAACACTTACAAACCTCAGTGATTGCACTGCTGTGAAATTACATTATGAGCTCAAGCTCACCGAATAAAAAAAAGCTCAGCCAAGCCAAACCACAAAAAAAAAAAGAAAGAAAAAAAAAGAGGCAGAAATAATCACCCGCGGTCCAGTTTTACAGTACTAACCTTTCTCTCCCATTTGCAACGTTTTGGCTGGCAATTACTCCAAAAACTAATGCTAAGCACCCCTCTCTCGTTGTCCCTTCCGTCCTTTGACAAATAGGGCGTCCGGGCCTTTTAATTGGAATGGAAGGCATTGCAGATCTATTAGGGCAGGGCTGGAGAAACGGATGAGGCCGTCAGTGAGCACGGCAGGGAGCGGCGGAGCGAAGTCCCCCATCGCCCAGCTCTATCCATAACGGCCCGCGCATGCCACATGCTTCCGCTGTCAGATGTGCAGTGCCATGCCGGCCCCCAGGGGCGGCACACCAGTTCCCTGGCCAATGCAGAGCTTCAACCTCACATTGGCACTGCTTGGCTTTTCCCAATTTAGAACACCTTCAGCACTACAAGGACTCGACTGTGCTGCTATGGGGGCGCCTTTCACCCCTGAAAATGGAGCTTCTGGTCATCACAATGGCGATAAATCAGACTAAACGTTTGAGCGGCATATTGTTTATGCATTCTAGAAATTGGATTTTCTGTTTGCACTTTTAAAAAAAACTTATGTGAATTCTTCAAGTTAAAAAATGATAATTTAAACATGCTTTTTGGCAATTTATTTGTATTTTTATTTCTATTAATTGAAATGAAATATAATAGAAAAAAATAATTACAATGTATATAATGCAAGGCATATAATTTTAAATAACAATAAGGCTAAAGATGACTGGTTTTTGCCCATCAATGGCTTTGTGTCCTTCAACTAAAGGATTTTTGACATCTTCATAAAGTCAACTCTCTGTTATGAGAGTGCTGTATTTTAATTGGTGGACACTCACTGCATTAAACTGCCATTTATTTTTTTAAATGAGTGCTTTTCCATCCACTCATACATGTGCAAACTTTTAAATGATCATCTTTCAACAATTAATGAACTCATTGTGGGCCGCTGAGAGGATAGAGTTACACACATTAATCTTGTCATCTAGATAATTTTACAAAGTTCAGTCCCATGGTAGTCCTTGTTATCTGACCAAATTACTGAGTGTTGAATAGCGACACTGTGGCCAATTGTGAATCTACTTTTATGCTCTGGATGTACAAGCATGTGGATTTAGAGTGATTAGATGTGTATTTGTTTGGAATTTTTTGCAATGCAAAGCAATCAAAAAATATTATTTTCAAATCCCATTTAGCTACACTTAACTATCTATTGTGCACCCATTTGGTTGCATTTTTTCTATGATTTTATTGACTTGATTAACTTGAATTGTGCTGTACGTGATTGTACATCCCTGTACAACATCCATCCCTCATAAAAAATGTCTTCTAGCAGGCAAATATACAGATGTAGATGGATGGATAAGATGGGACGCCAATGGCTAGGACAGGAAAGTTGAGCGTAGGGATCTAAATTTGGTTTCGGCTTTCAAATCTATTTTGTGTGGTTAATGCTCATCATGAAGTGTTCATGATTGTGCTTGGGATGTTGTCATTGGTCATCCCATTACGGCTCAATCGGATCTCCGAGATGATCAATAGATTGCAAGTGATCAATGTTTATTTTGTCTTAATGTGGTTTGTGTTTTTGGGCTAGATGTGAAGCCAGACCGAGACGTATTTGGTGGAAAAAACTAAAATAAAGCCCCTGTTTTCACTGTGGCCGTTCAGCTGGGTGCCTTCAATTTTATACCTGCAAAGTTTCAATCTAGCTTTCACCCACCTCCTTTAACATTTAGCTTCCCCCAGCCTCCTCTGCCTGCCTTTTCTCTCTTTTCAGGATTACTCTTAGAGACTGCTCTTGTGCTGTTATTTTCAACCCTGGGTGGACTGGGGCTTTGGTATGTGTTCTGGAAATACTTCAAAGAAAAGCAAAAAGGCAGCAATTTTCTGCTTGAATATCCCTCTGACTAAATCCATTGATCATCCTTGGGGTTCCTGAGAGAGAGGGAGTGAGACGGAGAGGCGTGTTTTATCCTCTAATAACTCCTACCTTCACCCCTTCCTGCCTTGCCGTTGTTGTGTTGTTGTTGGTCGCACCTCTGCTCTATTCCTTAGAGAGCCAGTGAGATTGAAGTTATTTTATGCTTCAGCTCCCCGGGCCCCAATTTGAAAACTCTGCGTGTCAGTTTTTCGCACGCCGCTGTCATATGGCAAGGAGTGGGCTTTCTTTTTCTATTCTAACCTTTTTCTTCTGAAGGCATCTGGAGGAGGATTCTTCAGAATGTGACATCTAGGTCAAGTTAAAGAGAGCCAACTTTGAGTTCAGAGGTGCTATTGCAAATGGTCATGGAAAATACAGAGAATAATATTTATGCACTCCAGCTCCCGCATTGTATTCCCTCTCTCTTGACCTCATTGGACAATCTGACCAGTCTGTTTGCTTATCTGAGCCTTAATCAGGTTCCAGCCGCCGTTGTCCGCATTACTGTTTAATAGCGCATTAGAGCCTTGTAAAAATGTGCTATTAGCAACCTATTAAAAGTTTCAAAGGTCACTAAAGCCAGAGATCTTTATCTTTGAAATTAATGGATGTCGAAATTCCTGTATTACCTTGAAAGCAGACAGGAGGAGAGCCTCCCTTGACCGAGCTCTGAATGCAGTTATGTAGTGACATGAAATGACACATAAATAATCTGCATCCACAGTGTTGACAAATGAATACAGGGAATGCACAGATCCTCTCCAAGCGCCGTTTCTTCCCAGAAATAACCGCCGTCACAAATGATTGAGATTACAAGATTAGCCTCCTTGTTCTTTTCCATTGAGCTATGAAAGCACTGCAGTGACGTTTTGCAGGGTTTCAAGGTTACCCCGGCTATCTCTTTTTCTTACTAGCTATGGCTTGACAAGCTTGGGTGAAGGGTGGATGGGGGGCAAGGGGAGGGGTTCATATGTGGAGTGGGGGTGAACGGGTCATACAGTTGCCAGGGTCATAAGTCAATCCTAGTTGGGTTGGGAGGCTGGCACTGGCACCTCTCAGACACCTCTCCTCACCTGCCAACATGCTCTGTCTCCAACAGACTCAGTAAACGGGAGCTAATTGGGAGGTGATGACAGACAAGGCTGGCTCAATTTGCAGTGCTTCGGAGACGACCCATTCCCTCTCACACTAGAGCTCAACAGAGCCTTGCCCGTACATGAGACACTGAGTTCAACTTTAACAGCAGATCTTGCTCTTAGTCTTATCACAGTAAGACTGATACATGAGGAAATCCACTTACAAAATGCTTTATGAATACTCAGCTTTTTATGTATTTTGGTACAGACATATTGCAACACTAGTTAACATTTTTGTCTTTATCCAAAGCTCTTGTAAAATGAGATGTGAATTAAAGGGGTTAAAGGGGTCATATGACGATTCTAAAAAAAAAAAAACATTATTTGGGGGGTTAGGTTTAAAAAAAATATTTTCCACATACTGTACATTATTGTTTCTCCTCTCTGCCTTTCTGAAATGCATAGATTTTTACTAAGCACGTTTAAAAAAAGAAAAGCATGGTGTGCTCTGATTGGCCAGCTATATAGTTCATTATGATTGGACAAATATACCTCAAGCTTGTGATGGAAATGTTATGCCCCTAACCATATTTGGAAACACACAGAATCTCCACAACATGGCTGTGGCAGCAACAGCAATGGGCGGTGTTAAGAAAATCGTCCAACACAGTGATGTAGACATGTGGGAGCATGTTTGAAAGCATCTTCACTTTTATAAAGAATATCTCTTTGGGTCAGAAACTTTGACCTTGACTTTACAGATATTATCTATGCACGAACAGTTTCTAAAACTCTTAAGAGAAAGGAAAACTTGAAATCATGTCATATGACCCCCTTAAAAAATACTATACCACTAGTACTAACAATAATGGTAACACTTTAAGGACCAATTCTTACTATTAACATTATTAGCATGCATATTACTAGTATATTGGCTGTTAATTAGTAGGTAAAATCACATACTAATGCCTAATTCTGCATGACCATATTTTAGATCCCTTAATCCCTTTCATAAACTTAACAAGTACATTATTAACTATTAATAAGCAACAACTTAGGATTTTGAGGCTAAAGTCACAGTTAATAGTGAGGACTGGTGCCCAAACCAAAGTGTCACCATATTAATAATAATAATAGGGCTGGTAAGCGTTTACAATTTTTCGCACAAATTAATCGCACATCAAATTTGTAAAAATTACTCCCAAAAGATAAGGGTTCAACAAGAAATATTTTTTTTGATAAAATTGATTACATATAGCCTACTCTTTTGGACCATGTGAATAAATGATGACAGAATTGTCATTTTTGGTTGGGTGAACTATAATTTTTATAATTTATTTTCTTAATATTATTACTATGAAAATATGAAATTATTTATTTAATGAAATGATACTCTAAATAATAAACTAAAACTGCATGTAGGTGATGGTAAATGTCATTTAAAGAGTCATTTATTCATTAATTTGATTAGTTAAAATGCCTGATTCATTCAGGAGTGAAGTATTTTTTTTTTTTTTTTTTTCATTCAAGTTCGTTCAAAATGTTAAATAAGAAATGAAATGCAACTGTGGGTTGCTCGGAGATGCAAAGTTCTGCTTTGTCTTTTAACTTCTGGTTGGCAAAATTGAACAAAACAGATAACATTGTGTCTAAAATAACACAATATTAACTTCTTATGAACTGCTGTATCACATTTGCACTCGTGTGATAATGCACTTAGCCTACTTCTCATGTGATATTTCTTAACTATGTGATGTGTATATGAGACACAAACTCAAACTGGTGTTTTGCCCCATATCTTGAATTGTAGGGACATTTTCTACACTCCATCATGCAGTAAGTTGTTGCCCAGCCTCATATTAGTCATTAATCTACTGTATGAAATAGCAGATGATCCACATGTGCCTGGGGTGGGGCAAGTGCGTCAAATGCATTAATAATTTTAATGCATTATTTTTCTCCATAATTAATCTAATTAACGCGTTAAATTACCAGCCCTAAATAATAATAATGTACTTAAAACTTTATTTTTTTAAAGGGTTAGTTCACCCAAAAATGAAAATTATGTCATTAATAACTCACCCTCATGTCGCTCCAAACCAGTAAGACCTCTGTTCATCCTCAGAAAACAGTTTAAGATATTTTAGATTTAGTCTGAGAGCTTTCTTTCCCTCCATTGGAAATGTATGTATGGTATACTGTCCATGTCCAGAAATGTAATAAAAACATCATCAAAGTAGTCCATGTGACATCAGAGGGTGACGTTAGAATTTGTTGAAGCATCGAAAATACATTTTGGTCCAAAAAGAAAAAAAATTATGACTTTATTCAGCATTGTCTTCTCTTCCGGGTCTGTTGTGAGTGCATTCACGATGCTGTTGATGTACGGCACTGCTGACGTGTTTTCTGGTGTGCCCAATGACCAGAAAGTGCCACAACCAAAAATGCACCTCCTCACCATCCCTCAGATTTTGATTAAAGATTACGAAGCCAAAAAACTTTTTTGTGGGGTGACTTTCATGGATAAATTGTTCACCACAAAACCGATGAATTTAGGCAAACAAAGTAAATATGGTCAATTCTGATTTCAGTTGGACTTTAAAGGGATAGTTCACCCAAAAATCTAAATTATGTCATTAATAACTCACCCTCATGTCGCTCCAAACCAGTAAGACCTCTGTTCATCCTCAGAAAACAGTTTAAGATATTTTAGATTTAGCCTGAGAGCTTTATTTCCCTCCATTGGAAATGTATGTATGTTATACTGTCCATGTCCAGAAATGTAATAAAAAAAACATAATCAAAGTAGTCCATGTGTCATCAGAGGGTCAGTTAGAATTTTTTGAAGCATCGGAAATACATTTTGGTCCAAAAATAGCAAAAACTACGATTATTCAGCATTGTCTTCTGTTCCGTGTCTGATGTGAGAGTTCAAAACAAAGCAGTTTGTCGTATCCAGTTCGCAAACGAATCATTCGATGTAACCGGATCTTTTTGAACCAGTTCACCAAATCGGCAAGTCATTTGCAGATTAACGCTTATTGGAGACGTGAACAGTTTTAAACGATTCAGTCCGAACTGGTTCAAGAAGATCCGGTTACATCGTATGATTCGTTCGTGAACAGGATATCACTGCACTGTTTTGTTTTGAACTCTCTCACAACAGACACGGAAGAGAAGACAATGATGAATAAAGTCATAGTTTTTGCTATTTTTGGACCAAAATGTATTTTCGATGCTTCAAAAAATTCTAACTGACCCTTTGATGTCACATGGACTACTTTGAAGATGTTTTTCATGGACCATACCAGTATACCATACACACAGCTTCAGTGGAGGGACTGAGAGCTCTTGGACTAAATCTAAAATATCTTAAACTGTGTTCCCAAGATAAATGGAGGTCTAACTGGTTTGGAACGACATGAGGGTTTTTAATGACATAATTTAGATTTTTGGGTGAACTATACCTTTAACTATTAATTATTTTATATTACTTACAAAGTTTTAAGGAAAGAAAATTTTCTCCTAAACTCTTTTTTTTTTTAACTTCAAATTTGTACCTTTGACTTGTTTCTGCTTTACATGAAAACATTTCTTTCTGTAACATTTTTAGACCCCCTTTTGTGGTATTTAGAATGTAAGGAACTTAATTTTGTGAAACCAACATGAATACAAATATAACATTTTTAAGAAGCAGCTTTTTCTTTGACTCTATCAACCTTATTTGCCATTGACTCTTTTAGTTTATTGATCTTAAAACTTTTGCAATTAAAAATGTTAAATGTATGCAAAACCTCAGACAGATTATTTCAGATGAATCAGTTTGCCTTGAGCTTTTCCAATGTAATAAATGACATATGCATCCCAATATATTTGTCATGTTTTTGAATTGATGGAGCTGCTCTTGCTCTCAGAGCTTGCTATGTTTATGAGCCGAATACTCCAATAGAGAGGATCAATACCTTCCAACCGTGTCTTATAAAATACCCAGGAGTAATTAAGCGTGAGCACTGGAGCGCTTCCATTGAAATGTTAATGACAGAGCTGAACGATATACTGTTCCAGACCATAGGAGCTTACGCATGAGTGTCTTAAATCTCAGATGTTATGTTTGTTTCTCCTATGAGAAATCGAACAGAATGTTTGGCTAAAAAACATTCTGTGTATTTAACAAAAATCTATTCGATCACATTTAAGTATTTTGCTTTTGTCCAGGACGCCTGATACCGTGAGCCATACAGAGTTTCATGTGTGGTTGGCAAATAATAACAGGGAAACAAAGTGAGACAGTTGTGTTAAACCACAAATTACCCGACCTCCCTGCCTGTGGGATGTTTCGGGCTGGTTAGCATGGATATTCACTGCCCTGTGTATCATCCTCCTTGCTTCATGGGTGAACCCATCCTCCAACTTTCTCCTTTTCAAACTCGAGCACATTTCGCCATATAAATCTCACAGAGCATTTACGCTACACTAATAACTTTCTTTCTCCACCGCTTGATTGCTGAAGCTTGAGCCTTGACACTTGTGATGCACTCTGCCAAGAACATTAAGTATCCAAAAGTGATAAAGCTTCAATTTGCTAGACCATTAGACTAATTACTGCAATAATTAAGTAACTACTTGATTAGAACTAATGGGTACCTAATTATCCAGGAAGGAAGGATCAGGTGGTAATTAATAGAGTCAAGCTGATGTCTTATGACTTACCGTCCCTGGTTACCAGACATTAGGGACTGAGAATGGTAAAAACAAACATCACCACTCTAGTGTTTGTTTAGACCCCTGTAGGAAACAATCTGTTTATGTGGTTTTGTGCAGAGTGTGGGTGAAATGACAGGTAAACGACATTTACTGATGATCATACTGTTGTCCATTTGTAAACTCGCTCCATCTAATGCTCTGAGCTTGTGTCCGAAAACTGAAAAAAAATTTATATTGCTCATTTTTTGAGGGCAGTATGGATGTCTCCTTCACTGACGCTCTTGTTACATAATCCTGTATATGCTCACTAATACAATGATAATAAAAACACAATTTTGCTGTTAAATTAATGGGGGAACAAATATGCATGAAACACTTGTTTAATATTTTATATACTAAACATTCTATATTATACATTTAACATATTGTATATTTCACACAAGTTTTAGCGTTTTATGCAATGTTGCTTCTCAAGTCAATTTATCTTTTTCTTTTTCTTTTTTTTGGAGGTTTCACTGAAAAACAAGTAAAAAAAGACTAATTAAAAACTCATTAAGAAGTAATTTTTTTGCAGTGCAATGTGGCGGTTGGTGGGAAAAAAATGACGTGTGACTGAGTCATAAGTCAAAAAAAAAAAAAAAAAAAAAGCATATTCATGGATTTATTTAGTCATTTTAACTGCTCCTTCAAATGCCATGAATAATAACTATTTTATAGTCACTAAATATTTGCATAGTTATCACTAAAGCTCACTTACCTTCATTTTAGATAATGGGTCATTATTTTATTTATCAGATGTGGTGACCTTTCAGCACTTACAAACCCACATCTTGACTTTATCATTATACATCAACTTTTTACTTCGCAGTGACTCTCCAAGAATTTTCAATCACAAATAGCTTCTGAACTGAATTAATAATTCAACTGATGTTGTAATCACATCTCACGGTGCAGATATTTTGGACATCTCTGACATAGAAAGAGATGGATGGGGAAAAATCTAAAATTTATGGAATTACAGAATTAGCATAAAGAGTATTATCTAAACATATAAGGCTTTAAGCAGGGGTATTGAAAAGGTCATTAAAATTTAAGTGGATTGAATACAAAACCTTAGACATAATCCGTCAATCAATCAATCCGTCTGTTATTGGATGTATAATTGCTGTAAGACGGGCTGCTGCCGAGGCCTCTTACCATATGTAATATGCATGACTGTGAATGCAAGCAAAAGTGAAACCTGAAGCTTTTTGATGTATAGGACTTTTATTAATGTTTGAATAATATGTGCCTGGAGGGAGGGCTATAAATTAGAATTGAGAATTGAGATATAAATTTTTATGAGGAACCCCTCGTACGTTTCCATTATGTATTTAAAAATGAAAGAATTGCCTTGATTCTGATTGAGATTGCAATTGTGTGGAGTCCTAAATTGCGAAAACACACAGAGCTGGCGGCCGAGGGGGGAAGAGTCAATTCCGAAAGTGCTGACTTTTGCACATTACACTGACAAGTCTCTCATTATTTACACCTGTTATAAATTACACACAAAAACAAGGGCTTTTATTAATGTTGCATCAACATCCATTTACTACATACGATGAAAATAGCGTGCATGCTTCTTTTGTTTTAGTTCTTTTGGCGGCTGTCTTTCATTGGTCAGGAAGGGAAAGTTCAGCGTCTCTCTGTGGTACAACAGGTGACTTCTCTTTTGCCTTTCTTCAACATACTATTGACTTGCATTAATAGAGTGGCCTTTGAGCAGTGATTACCTGGGCTTGAAGTCTTTGGGTCACATCAGCAATTCATCAATGCACTATATTGACCCTGGATTGAGACATATCATCCGTTCAGCCATTTCTGTGTGCTGCCCTAATCAAAGCGAAGCAGGTAATACCCCATAATCAGTCTGGCTGCGGCTTCTATCCCTGGACTGAGTCTAATAAGGGGAAGCTGGAGTAGAATGGGCACTGATATCACCTTTCCGATGATAAAAGTGATACTCTTTTCTTGTTCAACAGCCACTGTATTTTGTGCACTAACATTTACTCCATTCCAAAACAATGTCAGCTTCTTCAGAGAGGGCAATCCCAGAATGCACTGTGATAAACTTATTGGAGAGAATAAATAAATAAATCCTATCCAATCCAAGATGGCAGACAGGATGAAAGAAGTGTTACTTAGAAATAAATAAGTTTGTATGTTGAGCTGGCAAATATTTTATAATATAGTATAAACGTGTGTTTGTGTATACGTATACGAACACACACACACACACACACACAAAATTATATATATTATATTACAAAATGTAAGCTAGCTTTCACAAACGCTTCTCTCATCCTTTTTTTCAGTTGAATTATGTTTAAAATCCACTGCACGTTGATTTCAAGTTCAATTGATGCATGTCAATCTTAATATTGATCACAATATTACCCCAAATAATTATTTTTTTCTGTCATCTAGTGTTGAGATTATAATTACACTAGGTACCATTATAATTTGTATATATTCATTTAAAAATAAAGTTGTTTATCAAT
Organism: Carassius gibelio; assembly: GCF_023724105.1. NCBI lineage: Eukaryota > Metazoa > Chordata > Actinopteri > Cypriniformes > Cyprinidae > Carassius > Carassius gibelio. The sequence continues at coordinate 11,599,965 of NC_068413.1, read as the reverse complement.
TTATTATTATTTGTATAAACACATTTTTTTGTGTGTTTTTGTCATATTGATTAGTTTTGTTTATATTAAATTTCTGTATTTTTGTTATTATTTTCATTTCTGTTTTAGTTTTAGTTATTTTAATACAGGATAAATTAAATGAAATATGAAATGGAATGGAATAATGAAATAAAATGTATGTTTTTTAAGATATTTTTTTTATATCAGTTAAAGGGTTAGTTCACCAAAATATATAAAATTATGTAATTAATAACTCACCCTCATGTCGTTCCAAACCCGTGAGACCTCCGTTCATCTTCGGAACACAGTTTAAGATATTTTAGATTTAGCCCGAGAGCTTCCTGTCCCTACATTGAAAGTGTATGTACGGTATACTGTCCATTAGTGGTCGGCGATACCAAATACATAGAGAGTCAGTATTGTCGATACCGATACCAATACGATACTTTTTACTTAAAAAAAAAAAAAAAAAAAAAAAAAAACCTTTTGTGTAGAGGAGTGCAGTAGGTCTATGTCCTTATTTCTGAGGTGAATGAATGATCAATTATTTAGGCAATATTTTTTAGTAATGTATTGAAGTCCACAAAATTATTAGTTATAAGGCACTGTAGAATTAATTATTTACAGTCTTTTAAAATAAACGTTTTAAAGCAAATGAAATAAAATACACACAATTATTACTGAAGCACAAACAAAGAATAAATATACCTGTGCAATTACATTCCCTGAGCCCCCCTTCTGAATGTGCTATCAGCTTCGCTCACTCTGTTTGCTGCTCCTCGGCGCATTGTATCAGTGAGTCACATGACGACACAACAACGAATCACAGCAGAGCAGCAGGAGGGGGAGGAGTAGCAAAGTGGGCCAGGATGTGAAAGCAGCGATTGCTCAGGATTGTAGAGGTGGAAGACACGAGCAAAGTATAATATACGTAGATGAGAGAGATTTAAATTAAAATATCGATTCAATTACAGTTGTATCAATCCGATACCAATACCAGTGTTGGCATCAATACTATCGATATTTAGATCGATCCGCCCACCTCTACTGTCCATCTACATAAAAGTAATAAAAACATAATCAAAGTAGTCCATGTGACATCAGATGTTGTGTTAGAATTTTTTGAAGCAGAAAATACATTTTGGTCCAAAAATAGCAAAAACTACGACTTTACTCAGCATTGTTTTCTCTTCCGTGTCTGTTCTGAGCTCGTTCACTGCAGTGTAGTGATATCCGGTTCGCGAACGAATCACTCAATGTAACCAGATCTTCTTGAACCACTTCACCACATCGCACTGAAGCGTTTGAAACAGTTTGCGTCTCCAATAAGCGTTAATCCACAAATTACTTAAGCTGTTAACTTTTTTAATGTGGCTGACACTCCCTCGGATCCCGGAGTAATTAATTTACTCAAACAGTACAATGACTGAACTGCTGTGAAGAGAGAACTGAAGATGAACACCAAGCCAAGCCAGATAACGAACGAACGTTTGACTCGTTCTTGAGTCAATAACCATTTCTGTCGGACGCGTCCGATTCGAGAACCGAGGAGCTGATAATACTGCGCATGTGTGTTTCAGCGTGAAGCAGACTGACACACAGAGCGTATGAATCGAACTGATTCTTTTGGTGATATATTCTGAACTGATTCTGTGCTAATGTTATGAGCGCAGGTAAACCGAAGGCTTTAATCAAGGGCAATCATTGCCAATGATGTTATTACATCGAGCACAAAAGAACTGGTGAACAGTTTTCTTCAACCGGTTTATTGAATCGAACTCTCCGAAAGAACCGGTTCGCAGAAAAGAACCGAACTTCCCATCACTACTAGTTATCCGAAAACTGATGCAACCGCATCTTGACTTGAGAACGAGTCAATCGTTCATTCGTTATCTGGCTCGACTCAGTGTTCATCTTCAGTTGTCTCTTCACAGCAGTTCAGTTAGTGTACTGTTTGAGTAAATGAATTACTCCGGGATTTTGGTTTATTATAAATTATAAGTTAACAGCTTAAGTAATTTCTGGATAAATGCTTATCGGAGATCCGAACCATTTCAAACTATTCAGTTCGATTTTGGTGAACTGGTTCAAGAAGATCCGGTTACATGGAGTGATTTGTTCGTGAAACGGATATCACTAAACTGCAGTGTTTTGAACTCGCCCCCAACAGACACAGAAGAAAAGACAATGATGAAAAGAGTCGTAGTTTTTGCTATTTTTAGACCAAAATGTATTTTTGATGCTTCAAAAAATTCTAACTGACCCTCTGATGTCACATGGACTACTTTGAAAATGTTTTTATTATTTTTCTGGACATGGAAAGTATTATAGTTAATTAAAACCCTTTGTTAAATTTGATTATTTTACTATGTGCTGTATTTATTTATTTATTTATTTATTTATTTTTGCATAATTTTAACTTAGTCTTAGTTTAGCAGCATGCTAACTTTAAAACATTAAACATCAATTAAGAAATTCATTGGTTTGTGTGATGTTTGATGAGTTGCTATCCATACAGAGCATTCAAAATCACTCACTTATGAGCTTCAATGATGGTTAAGATTCTGGCTATATACTGTAAGCAGTGAGGCAGCTCACTAGGTTTGGAACAGAGCCTTAGTTTCGGACAGGGTCCCACTTTAACATCTCCAAGTGCTTCTGCCCTCAGGTCTCAGTTATGGAGAGCGCTGTTTCTGAAAGACAGCAGTGAGTGGCGAGGTGAGGGAGGAAGAGGACAGGAAGAGAAAAATGGGGGCTTTAGAGAAGCCTGTTACACCAAGGGCTTCACTAAGGGGCTTAAACAAGATGAACATTAAGGGCACAGTTATGTTGTCTCCCAGGGTCCCTGAGAGAAGCAGCCTTTGATGTTGAGACAGGATAAAAATAGTGCTGTGCTTTTCCCTCTAGTAGGGAAAGATTGCACCATAATGTAGGGCCGTACACATGACTGGCAACAGCAGTGTCAATTAGTCAACTGTTTACGGGCCTCTCTCTGTGAAATGCCGCTCTCTGAAGAGAAAAGTGTATTTTTTCTGAGGAGGGTTATTTGTAGCACTGTGCCCATTTGTGCTCCCATCTGTTGATGCTGGATTGCACCTCAAAGACCAAATGTGGGCATGCAAGATAGTTTAATAAGTACCCAAGGTATCTTAGGCAAACACACTGGCGACAATCTGGATGGCTACTGTCTCAAAGGGGTTTCTACTAAATTTAGTAAATGTAAAACTTTCAAGAGTAAACATTGCTCTGAAATAAGAGGAAATATATGATTGACCCACAAGGGGATCGCAGGTGCTTTTGTTCACTAGATAAGAATGTTTGGATCCTTTTTTGTTTCACCAGCTCATTTTCAGATTTTGTGGTATTATAACACATGCAGTCTGTGAATTGTGGTTACACTTTATTTTAAAGTGTCCTGTTAACAGTATAAATATAAATTTAAGTACGAAGTAATATTAATTAACTACATGTACTTACTATATGGTTAGGATTATTTTTGACAAATGCATGACTGGAGACAATTGTTAGTAAGCAACCATCATCAAATCCACCATATTTAGTTTCAGCTCTTTAAGTTGTTGCTTTTAAATTATGTGCTTTCTCAGGTTTATGGGCTGTGCCAGAACGCAGGGCTTTTGGAAGAATAATAAAAAAAAAAAAAAAAAAAAAAAATATATATATATATATATATATATATATATATATGTATATAGATATATATATGTATATATATATATATATAGATTATTATTATTAATTAATATATTTATTATTTATTGATTGATTTGATTGATTAAAATGCAAGATCCAACAATTTTGTGAAAAGTATTATTATTATTGTTAGTAGTAGTAGTATTAATGTGTGTAGTATGTATATAATATCTATAGTTTTCATAAAAAAACACAATAAATTATAAATATATAAATTGTAAACAGTAAACAAACAAATAAACAAATAAATAAATAATAATAATAATAATAATAATAATAATAATAATAATAATAATAAACCGTTTTGTTGGAAAAAAAATAACAACAACAATATTTATTGACCCCAAACCCAAAACATTTTAGAATGAGGTAAGGTGCATCTGTTTCAATGATATTTGTTTACTTTTGTTTAAAAGCAACAATAAATTAATGAATGAATGTATTAATTCATTCATTACAAACAAACAAACAAATAAATAGGTAAAAAGTAAACATACAATCAAACAACAGTTTATAATAATAATAATAATAATAATAATAATAATAAATTGTTAGATCCGCACACACTATGTGCTAATTTAAGTAGACTGTACATAAAACAAATATATTTAATGTATTCTTAAGAATAAAGAGTGTGATATCCCAGATATGCCAGTAAAGAGTTATAGTTTCATATTCATGAGAAAATAGGAAGTTAAACAGGTGTTTTGCATGCGTAGCCACCCTTTCATTGAGATGAAGTGCCACTGAAGTGTGCCAGTGACTACACAAGTACAGTTCTGCTCTGCATAATAGAATAACATAACAATAGATGAAAACGCTCCAGTAAAGGTGTAGCTCATTTGTGCAGAAATCCAGTTGTTCTAATGTATGGCTTTACTCCTCAGCACTTACCTATTCTGTGTAATTATACAAGGCCTTAGCTCTCTCCCTCTCTCACTAATTCACAAAGGCCGTGGTGAATTGATGTACGGCACAATCATCTGCTAGGAGCTGATGTGATTTAAATGAAACTAATTAGGGAAATGTCAAACATAATTAATAAAACAGGTTTAAGTTGCGAAAACACTGTCAACGGAATGAATGAAGATGCCGCTGCTCTTCTCCCGCTGCTGCCTCGTTCTCGCATTTCAGCGCCGTTCAATTAGGTCATGGATCCGCTATTCTCTCTCTTTTGCTCCCTCTCTTTTTCCTCCTCTCCGTCAAGTTCCAGGGAAAAAGAAGGGAAGGGGAGGGAGGTGGGGGGGAGAGCCACCGGTCTGAGGACGGGAAATAAATTTGCCTGTCCATCCGCCGCCTGGAAGAAATTAATTGCAGACTCCTCATCCTGTCTGGGTACAACAGGGGCATTAACATAAGCATTTTCATAATATCAAAATATTATAGTGGCG